>NW_026989154.1:0-248809 GCF_030222135.1 Aotus nancymaae
TTGCAGACTGCTGAATCCACACACGGGGTTAACTCTGGAAGTTGAGTGCACACATTGACAACCGTTCTGTTAGATAGCTGCGTTTTGGATTTAGAAGCAGATATTTCCCTGTGCTTACTGCTGTTTCTTCCACATGCCGGTAATGGGCTGAAAACGCCTGTTTTGGGACTCTGCAGAGAAAGTGTTTGCAGACTGCTGAATCCACACACGGGTTTAACTCTGGAAGTTGAGTGCACACATTGACAACCGTTCTGTTAGATAGCTGCGTTTTGGATTTAGAAGCAGATATTTCCCTGTGCTTACTGCTGTTTCTTCCATATGCCGGTAATGGGCTGAAAACGCCTGTTTTGGGACTCTGCAGAGAAAGTGTTTGCAGACTGCTGAATCCACACACGGGTTGAACTCTAGAAGGTGAGTGCACACATTGACAACCGTTCTGTTAGATAGCTGCGTTTTGTATTTAGAAGCAGATATTTCCCTGTGATTACAGCTGTTTCTTCCATATGCCGGTAATGGGCTGAAAACGCCTGTTTTGGGACTCTGCAGAGAAAGTGTTTGCAGACTGCTGAATCCACACACGGGTTAAACTCTGGAAGTTGAGTGCACACATTGACAACCGTTCTGTTAGATAGCTGCGTTTTGGATTTAGAAGCAGATATTTCCCTGTGCTTACTGCTGTTTCTTCCATATGCCGGTAATGGGCTGAAAACGCCTGTTTTGGGACTCTGCAGAGAAAGTGTTTGCAGACTGCTGAATCCACCCACGGGTGGAACTCTGGAAGTTGAGTGCACACTTTGACAACCGTTCTGTTAGATAGCTGCGTTTTGGATTTAGAAGCAGATATTTCCCTGTGCTTACTGCTGTTTCTTCCACATGCCGGTAATGGGCTGAAAACGCCTGTTTTGGGACTCTGCAGAGAAAGTGTTTGCAGACTGCTGAATCCACACACGGGTTTAACTCTGGAAGTTGAGTGCACACATTGACAACCGTTCTGTTAGATAGCTGCGTTTTGGATTTAGAAGCAGATATTTCCCTGTTCTTACTGCTGTTTCTTCCATATGCCGGTAATGGGCTGAAAACGCCTGTTTTGGGACTCTGCAGAGAAAGTGTTTGCAGACTGCTGAATCCACACACGGGTTGAACTCTGGAAGTTGAGTGCACACATTGACAACCGTCCTGTTAGAAAGCTGCGTTTTGGATTTAGAAGCAGATATTTCCCTGTGCTTACTGCTGTTTCTTCCATATGCCGGTAATGGGCTGAAAATGCCTGTTTTGGGACTCTGCAGAGAAAGTGTTTGCAGACTGCTGAATCCACACACGGGTTGAACTCTGTAAGTTGAGTGCAGACATTGACAATCGTTCTGTTAGATAGCTGCGTTTTGGATTTAGAAGCAGATATTTCCCTGTGCTTACTGCTGTTTCTTCCACATGCCGGTAATGGGCTGAAAACGCCTGTTTTGGGACTCTGCAGAGAAAGTGTTTGCAGACTGCTGAATCCACACACGGGTTGAAATCTGGAAGTTGAGTGCACACATTGACAACCGTTCTGTTAGATAGCTGCGTTTTGGATTTAGAAGCAGATATTTCCCTGTGCTTACTGCTGTTTTTCCATATGCCAGTAATGGGCTGAAAACGCCTGTTTTGGGACTCTGCAGAGAAAGTGTTTGAAGACTGCTGAATCAGCACACGGTTTTACCTCTGGAAGTTGAGTGCACACATTGACAACTGTTCTGTCAGATAGCTGCGTTTTGGATTTAGAAGCAGATATTTCCCTGTGATTACGGCTGTTTCTTCCATATGCCGGTAATGGGCTAAAAACGCCTGTTGTGGGACTCTGCAGAGAAAGTGTTTGCAGACTGCTGAATCCACACCCGGGTTTACCTCTGGAAGGTGAGTGCACACATTGAGAACCGTTCTGTTAGATAGCTGCGTTTTGGATTTAGAAGCAGATATTTCCCTGTGCTTACTGCTGTTTCTTCCATATGCCGGTAATGGGCTGAAGACGCCTGTTTTGGGACTCTGCAGAAAAAGTGTTTGCAGACTGCTGAATCCACCCACGGGTGGAACTCTGGAAGTTGAGTGCACACTTTGACAACCGTTCTGTTAGATAGCTGCGTTTTGGATTTAGAAGCAGATATTTCCCTGTGCTTACTGCTGTTTCTTCCACATGCCGGTAATGGGCTGAAAACGCCTGTTTTGCGACTCTGCAGAGAAAGTGTTTGCAGACTGCTGAATCCACACACGGGTTTAATTTTGGAAGTTGAGTGCACACATTGACAACCGTTCTGTTAGATAGCTGTGTTTTGGATTTAGAAGCAGATATTTCCCTGTGCTTACTGCTGTTTCTTCCATATGCCGGTAATGGGCTGAAAACGCCTGTTTTGTGACTCTGCAGAGAAAGTGTTTGCAGACTGCTGAATCCACACACGGGTTGAACTCTGGAAGTTGAGTGCACACATTGACAACCGTTCTGTTAGATAGCTGCGTTTTGGATTTAGAAGCAGATATTTCCCTGTGCTTACTGCTGTTTCTTCCATATGCCGGTAATGGGCTGAAAACGCCTGTTTTGGGACTCTGCAGAGAAAGTGTTTGCAGACTGCTGAATCCACACACGGGTTGAACTCTGGAAGGTTAGTGCACACATTGACAACCGTTCTGTTAGATAGCTGCGTTTTGGATTTAGAAGCATATATTTCCCTGTGATTACAGCTGTTTCTTCCATATGCCGGTAATGGGCTGAAAACGCCTGTTTTGGGACTCTGCAGAGAAAGTGTTTGCAGACTGCTGAATCCACACACGGGTTTAACTCTGGAAGTTGAGTGCACACATTGACAACCGTTCTGTTAGATAGCTGCGTTTTGGATTTAGAAGCAGATATTTCCCTGTGCTTACTGCTGTTTCTTCCATATGCCGGTAATGGGCTGAAAACGCCTGTTTTGGGACTCTGCAGAGAAAGTGTTTGCAGACTGCTGAATCCACCCACGGGTGGAACTCTGGAAGTTGAGTGCACACTTTGACAACCGTTCTGTTAGATAGCTGCGTTTTGGATTTAGAAGCAGATATTTCCCTGTCCTTACTGCTGTTTCTTCCACATGCCGGTAATGGGCTGAAAACGCCTGTTTTGGGACTCTGCAGAGAAAGTGTTTGCAGACTGCTGAATCCACACACGGGTTTAACTCTGGAAGTTGAGTGCACACATTGACAACCGTTCTGTTAGATAGCTGCGTTTTGGATTTAGAAGCAGATATTTCCCTGTGCTTACTGCTGTTTCTTCCATATGCCGGTAATGGGCTGAAAACGCCTGTTTTGGGACTCTGCAGAGAAAGTGTTTGCAGACTGCTGAATCCACACACGGGTTGAACTCTGGAAGTTGAGTGCACACATTGACAACCGTCCTGTTAGAAAGCTGCGTTTTGGATTTAGAAGCAGATATTTCCCTGTGCTTACTGCTGTTTCTTCCATATGCCGGTAATGGGCTGAAAATGCCTGTTTTGGGACTCTGCAGATAAAGTGTTTGCAGACTGCTGAATCCACACATGGGTTGAACTCTGGAAGTTGAGTGCACACATTGACAACCGTTCTGTTAGATAGCTGCGTTTTGGATTTAGAAGCAGATATTTCCCTGTGCTTACTGCTGTTTCTTCCATATGCCGGTAATGGGCTGAAAACGCCTGTTTTGGGACTCTGCAGAGAAAGTGTTTGCAGACTGCTGAATCAGCAAACGGTTTTACCTCTGGAAGTTGAGTGCACACATTGACAACCGTTCTGTTAGATAGCTGCGTTTTGGATTTAGAAGCAGATATTTCCCTGTGCTTACTGCTGTTTCTTCCATATGCCGGTAATGGGCTGAAAACGCCTGTTTTGGGACTCTGCAGAGAAAGTGTTTGCAGACTGCTGAATCCACACACGGGTTTAACTCTGGAAGTTGAGTGCACACATTGACAATCGTTCTGTTAGATAGCTGGGTTTTGGATTTAAAAGCAGATATTTCCCTGTGCTTACTGCTGTTTCTTCCATATGCCGGTAATGGGCTGAAAACGCCTGTTTTGGGACTCTGCAGAGAAAGTGTTTGCAGACTGCTGAATCCACACACGGGGTTAACTCTGGAAGTTGAGTGCACACATTGACAACCGTTCTGTTAGATAGCTGCGTTTTGGATTTAGAAGCAGATATTTCCCTGTGCTTACTGCTGTTTCTTCCTTATGCCGGTAATGGGCTGAAAAGCCTGTTTTGGGACTCTGCAGAGAAAGTGTTTGCAGACTGCTGAATCCACACACGGGTTTAACTTTGGAAGTTGCGGGCACACATTGACAACCGTTCTGTTAGATAGCTGCGTTTTGGATTTAGAAGCAGATATTTCCCTGTGCTTACTGCTGTTTCTTCCATATGCCGGTAATGGGCTGAAAACACCTGTTTTGGGACTCTGCAGAGAAAGTGTTTGCAGACTGCGGAATCCACACACGGGTTGAACTCTGGAAGGTGAGTGCACACATTGACAACCGTTCTGTTAGATAGCTGCGTTTTGGATTTAGAAGCAGATATTTCCCTGTGCTTACTGCTGTTTCTTCCATATGCTGGTAATGGGCTGAAAACGCCTGTTTTGGGACTCTGCAGAGAAAGTGTTTGCAGACTGCTGAATCCACCCACGGGTGGAACTCTGGAAGTTGAGTGCACACTTTGACAACCGTTCTGTTAGATAGCTGCGTTTTGGATTTAGAAGCAGATATTTCCCTGTGCTTACTGCTGTTTCTTCCACATGCCGGTAATGGGCTGAAAACGCCTGTTTTGGGACTCTGCAGAGAAAGTGTTTGCAGACTGCTGAATCCACACACGGGTTTAACTCTGGAAGTTGAGTGCACACATTGACAACCGTTCTGTTAGATAGCTGCGTTTTGGATTAGAAGCAGATATTTCCCTGTTCTTACTGCTGTTTCTTCCATATGCCGGTAATGGGCTGAAAACGCCTGTTTTGGGACTCTGCAGAGAAAGTGTTTGCAGACTGCTGAATCCACACACGGGTTGAACTCTGGAAGTTGAGTGCACACATTGACAACCGTCCTGTTAGAAAGCTGCGTTTTGGATTTAGAAGCAGATATTTCCCTGTGCTTACTGCTGTTTCTTCCATATGCTGGTAATGGGCTGAAAATGCCTGTTTTGGGACTCTGCAGAGAAAGTGTTTGCAGACTGCTGAATCCACACACGGGTTGAACTCTGGAAGTTGAGTGCACACATTGACAACCGTTCTGTTAGATAGCTGCGTTTTGGCTTTAGAAGCAGATATTTCCCTGTGCTTACTGCTGTTTCTTCCACATGACGGTAATGGGCTGAAAACGCCTGTTTTGGGACTCTGCAGAGAAAGTGTTTGCAGACTGCTGAATCCACACACGGGTTGAAATCTGGAAGTTGAGTGCACACATTGAAAACCGTTCTGTTAGATAGCTGCGTTTTGGATTTAGAAGCAGATATTTCCCTGTGCTTACTGCTGTTTCTTCCATATGCCAGTAATGGGCTGAAAACGCCTGTTTTGGGACTCTGCAGAGCAAGTGTTTGAAGACTGCTGAATCAGCACACGGTTTTACCTCTGGAAGTTGAGTGCACACATTGACAACTGTTCTGTTAGATAGCTGCGTTTTGGATTTAGAAGCAGATATTTCCCTGTGATTACGGCTGTTTCTTCCATATGCCGGTAATGGGCTAAAAACGCCTGTTGTGGGACTCTGCAGAGAAAGTGTTTGCAGACTGCTGAATCCGCACACGGGTTTAACTCTGGAAGTTGAGTGCACACATTGACAACCGTTCTGTTAGATAGCTGCGATTTGGAGTTAGAAGCAGATATTTCCCTGTGCTTACTGCTGTTTCTTCCATATGCCGGTAATGGGCTGAAAACGCCTGTTTTGGGACTCTGCAGAGAAAGTGTTTGCAGACTGCTGAATCCACAGACGGGTTGAACTCTGGAAGTTGAGTGCACACATTGACAACCGTTCTGTTAGATAGCTGCGTTTTGGATTTAGAAGCAGATATTTCCCTGTGCTTACTGCTGTTTCTTCCATATGCCGGTAATGGGCTGAAAACGCCTGTTTTGGGACTCTGCAGAGAAAGTGTTTGCAGACTGCTGAATCCACACACGGGTTGAACTCTGGAAGGTGAGTGCACACATTGACAACCGTTCTGTTAGATAGCTGCGTTTTGGATTTAGAAGCAGATATTTCCCTGTGCTTACTGCTGTTTCTTCCATATGCTGGTAATGGGCTGAAAACGCCTGTTTTGGGACTCTGCAGAGAAAGTGTTTGCAGACTGCTGAATCCACACACGGGTTTACCTCTGGAAGTTGAGTGCACACATTGACAACCGTTCTGTTAGATAGCTGCGTTTTGGATTTAGAAGCAGATATTTCCCTGTGCTTACCGCTGTTTCTTCCATATGCCGGTAATGGCCTGAAAACGCCTGTTTTGGGACTCTGCACAGAAATTGTTTGCAGACTGCTGAATCCACACACGGGTTGAACTCCGGAAGTTGAGTGCACACATTGACAACCGTTCTGTTAGATAGCTGCGTTTTGGATTTAGAAGCAGATATTTCCCTGTGCTTACTGATGTTTCTTCCATATGCCGGTAATGGGCTGAAAACGCCTGTTTTGGGACTCTGCAGAGAAAGTGTTTGCAGACTGCTGAATCCACACACGGGTTTAACTCTGGAAGTTGAGTGCACACATTGACAACCCTTCTGTTAGATAGCTGCGTTTTGGATTTAGAAGCAGATATTCCCCTGTGCTTACTGCTGTTTCTTCCATATGCCGGTAATGGGCTGAAAACGCCTGTTTTGGGACTCTGCAGAGAAAGTGTTTGCAGACTGCTGAATCCACACACGGGTTGAACTCTGGAAGTTGAGTGCACACATTGACAACCGTTCTGTTAGATAGCTGCATTTTGGATTTAGAAGCAGATATTTCCCTGTGCTTACTGCTGTTTCTTCCACATGCCGGTAATGGGCTGAAAACGCCTGTTTGGGACTCTGCAGAGAAAGTGTTTGCAGACTGCTGAATCCACACACGGGTTTAACTCTGGAAGTTGAGTGCACACATTGACAACCGTTCTGTTAGATAGCTGCGTTTTGGATTTAGAAGCAGATATTTCCCTGTGCTTACTGCTGTTTCTTCCATATGCCGGTAATGGGCTGAAAACGCCTGTTTTGGGACTCTGCAGAGAAAGTGTTTGCAGACTGCTGAATCCACACACGGGTTGAACTCTGGAAGTCGAGTGCACACATTGACAACCGTTCTGTTAGATAGCTGCGTTTTGGTTTTAGAAGCAGATATTTCCCTGTGCTTACTGCTGTTTCTTCCATATGCCGGTAATGGGCTGAAAACGCCTGTTTTGGGACTCTGCAGAGAAAGTGTTTGCAGACTGCTGAATCCACACACGGGTTTAACTCTGGAAGTTGAGTGCACACATTGACAACCCTTCTGTTAGATAGCTGCGTTTTGGATTTAGAAGCAGATATTCCCCTGTGCTTACTGCTGTTTCTTCCATATGCCGGTAATGGGCTGAAAACGCCTGTTTTGGGACTCTGCAGAGAAAGTGTTTGCAGACTGCTGAATCCACACACGGGTTGAACTCTGGAAGTTGAGTGCACACATTGACAACCGTTCTGTTAGATAGCTGCATTTTGGATTTAGAAGCAGATATTTCCCTGTGCTTACTGCTGTTTCTTCCACATGCCGGTAATGGGCTGAAAACGCCTGTTTGGGACTCTGCAGAGAAAGTGTTTGCAGACTGCTGAATCCACACACGGGTTTAACTCTGGAAGTTGAGTGCACACATTGACAACCGTTCTGTTAGATAGCTGCGTTTTGGATTTAGAAGCAGATATTTCCCTGTGCTTACTGCTGTTTCTTCCATATGCCGGTAATGGGCTGAAAACGCCTGTTTTGGGACTCTGCAGAGAAAGTGTTTGCAGACTGCTGAATCCACACACGGGTTGAACTCTGGAAGTCGAGTGCACACATTGACAACCGTTCTGTTAGATAGCTGCGTTTTGGTTTTAGAAGCAGATATTTCACTGTGCTTACTGCTGTTTCTTCCATATGCCGGTAATGGGCTGAAAACGCCTGTTTTGGGACTCTGCAGAGAAAGTGTTTGCAGACTGCTGAATCCACACACGGGTTTAACTCTGGAAGTTGAGTGCACACATTGACAACCGTACTGTTAGATAGCTGCGTGTTGGATTTAGAAGCAGATATTTCCCTGTGCTTACTGCTGTTTCTTCCATATGCCGGTAATGGGCTGAAAACGCCTGTTTTGGGACTCTGCAGAGAAAGTGTTTGCAGACTGCTGAATCCACACACGGGTTGAACTCTGGAAGGTGAGTGCACACATTGACAACCGTTCTGTCAGATAGCTGCGTTTTGGATTTAGAAGCAGATATTTCCGTGTGCTTGCTGCTGTTTCTTCCATATGCCGGTAATGGGCTGAAAACGCCTGTTTTGCGACTCTGCAGAGAAAGTATTTGCAGACTGCTGAATCCACACACGGGTTGAACTCTGGAAGTTGAGTGCACACATTGACAACCGTTCTGTTAGATAGCTGCGTTTTGGATTTAGAAGCAGATATTTCCCTGTGCTTACTGCTGTTTCTTCCTTATGCCGGTAATGGGCTGAAAACGCCTGTTTTGGGACTCTGCAGAGAAAGTGTTTGCAGACTGCTGAATCCACACCCGGGTTTACCTCTGGAAGTTGAGTGCACACATTGACAACCGTTCTGTTAGATAGCTGCGTTTTGGATTTAGAAGCAGATATTTCCCTGTGCTTACTGCTGTTTCTTCCATATGCCGGTAATGGGCTGAAAACGCCTGTTTTGGGACTCTGCAGAAAAAGTGTTTGCAGACTGCTGAATCCACCCACGGGTGGAACTCTGGAAGTTGAGTGCACACTTTGACAACCGTTCTGTTAGATAGCTGCGTTTTGGATTTAGAAGCAGATATTTCCCTGTGCTTACTGCTGTTTCTTCCACATGCCGGTAATGGGCTGAAAACGCCTGTTTTGGGACTCTGCAGAGAAAGTGTTTGCAGACTGCTGAATCCACACACGGGTTTAATTTTGGAAGTTGAGTGCACACATTGACAACCGTTCTGTTAGATAGCTGCGTTTTGGATTTAGAAGCAGATATTTCCCTGTGCTTACTGCTGTTTCTTCCATATGCCGGTAATGGGCTGAAAACGCCTGTTTTGTGACTCTGCAGAGAAAGTGTTTGCAGACTGCTGAATCCACACACGGGTTGAACTCTGGAAGTTGAGTGCACACATTGACAACCGTTCTGTTAGATAGCTGCGTTCTGGATTTAGAAGCAGATATTTCCCTGTGCTTACTGCTGTTTCTTCCATATGCCGGTAATGGGCTGAAAACGCCTGTTTTGTGACTCTGCAGAGAAAGTGTTTGCAGACTGCTGAATCCACACACGGGTTGAACTCTGGAAGGTTAGTGCACACATTGACAACCGTTCTGTTAGATAGCTGCGTTTTGGATTTAGAAGCATATATTTCCCTGTGATTACAGCTGTTTCTTCCATATGCCGGTAAAGGGCTGAAAACGCCTGTTTTGGGACTCTGCAGAGAAAGTGTTTGCAGACGGCTGAATCCACACACGGGTTTAACTCTGGAAGTTGAGTGCACACATTGACAACCGTTCTGTTAGATAGCTGCGTTTTGGATTTAGAAGCAGATATTTCCCTGTGCTTACTGCTGTTTCTTCCATATGCCGGTAATGGGCTGAAAACGCCTGTTTTGGGACTCTGCAGAGAAAGTGTTTGCAGACTGCTGAATCCACCCACGGGTGGAACTCTGGAAGTTGAGTGCACACTTTGACAACCGTTCTGTTAGATAGCTGCGTTTTGGATTTAGAAGCAGATATTTCCCTGTCCTTACTGCTGTTTCTTCCACATGCCGGTAATGGGCTGAAAACGCCTGTTTTGGGACTCTGCAGAGAAAGTGTTTGCAGACTGCTGAATCCACACACGGGTTTAACTCTGGAAGTTGAGTGCACACATTGACAACCGTTCTGTTAGATAGCTGCGTTTTGGATTTAGAAGCAGATATTTCCCTGTGCTTACTGCTGTTTCTTCCATATGCCGGTAATGGGCTGAAAACGCCTGTTTTGGGACTCTGCAGAGAAAGTGTTTGCAGACTGCTGAATCCACACACGGGTTGAACTCTGGAAGTTGAGTGCACACATTGACAACCGTCCTGTTAGAAAGCTGCGTTTTGGATTTAGAAGCAGATATTTCCCTGTGCTTACTGCTGTTTCTTCCATATGCCGGTAATGGGCTGAAAATGCCTGTTTTGGGACTCTGCAGATAAAGTGTTTGCAGACTGCTGAATCCACACATGGGTTGAACTCTGGAAGTTGAGTGCACACATTGACAACCGTTCTGTTAGATAGCTGCGTTTTGGATTTAGAAGCAGATATTTCCCTGTGCTTACTGCTGTTTCTTCCATATGCCGGTAATGGGCTGAAAACGCCTGTTTTGGGACTCTGCAGAGAAAGTGTTTGCAGACTGCTGAATCAGCACACGGTTTTACCTCTGGAAGTTGAGTGCACACATTGACAACCGTTCTGTTAGATAGCTGCGTTTTGGATTTAGAAGCAGATATTTCCCTGTGCTTACTGCTGTTTCTTCCATATGCCGGTAATGGGCTGAAAACGCCTGTTTTGGGACTCTGCAGAGAAAGTGTTTGCAGACTGCTGAATCCACACACGGGGTTAACTCTGGAAGTTGAGTGCACACATTGACAACCGTTCTGTTAGATAGCTGCGTTTTGGATTTAGAAGCAGATATTTCCCTGTGCTTACTGCTGTTTCTTCCATATGCCGGTAATGGGCTGAAAACGCCTGTTTTGAGACTCTGCAGAGAAAGTGTTTGCAGACTGCTGAATCCACACACGGGGTTAACTCTGGAAGTTGAGTGCACACATTGACAACCGTTCTGTTATATAGCTGCGTTTTGGATTTAGAAGCAGATATTTCCCTGTGCTTACTGCTGTTTCTTCCTTATGCCGTTAATGGGCTGAAAAGCCTGTTTTGGGACTCTGCAGAGAAAGTGTTTGCAGACTGCTGAATCCACACACGGGTTTAACTTTGGAAGTTGCGGGCACACATTGACAACCGTTCTGTTAGATAGCTGCGTTTTGGATTTAGAAGCAGATATTTCCCTGTGCTTACTGCTGTTTCTTCCATATGCCGGTAATGGGCTGAAAACACCTGTTTTGGGACTCTGCAGAGAAAGTGTTTGCAGACTGCTGAATCCACACACGGGTTGAACTCTGGAAGGTGAGTGCACACATTGACAACCGTTCTGTTAGATAGCTGCGTTTTGGATTTAGAAGCAGATATTTCCCTGTGCTTACTGCTGTTTCTTCCATATGCTGGTAATGGGCTGAAAACGCCTGTTTTGGGACTCTGCAGAGAAAGTGTTTGCAGACTGCTGAATCCACACACGGGTTGAACTCTGGAAGGTGAGTGCACACATTGACAACCGTTCTGTTAGATAGCTGCGTTTTGGATTTAGAAGCAGATATTTCCCTGTGCTTGCTGCTGTTTCTTCCATATGCCGTTAATGGGCTGAAAACGCCTGTTTTGCGACTCTGCAGAGAAAGTATTTGCAGACTGCTGAATCCACACACGGGTTGAACTCTGGAAGTTGAGTGCACACATTGACAACCGTTCTGTTAGATAGCTGCGTATTGGATTTAGAAGCAGATATTTCCCTGTGCTTACTGCTGTTTCTTCCATATGCCGGTAATGGGCTGAAAACGCCTGTTTTGGGACTCTGCAGAGAAAGTGTTTGCAGACTGCTGAATCCACACACGGGGTTAACTCTGGAAGTTGAGTGCAGACATTGACAACCGTTGTGTTAGATAGCTGCGTTTTGGATTTAGAAGCAGATATTTCCCTGTGCTTACTGCTGTTTCTTCCATATGCCGGTAATGGGCTGAAAACGCCTGTTTTGGGACTCTGCAGAGAAAGTGTTTGCAGACTGCTGAATCCACACACGGGTTTAACTCTGGAAGTTGAGTGCACACATTGACAACCGTTCTGTTATATAGCTGCGTTTTGGATTTAGAAGCAGATATTTCCCTGTGCTTACTGCTGTTTCTTCCATATGCCGGTAATGGGCTGAAAACGCCTGTTTTGGGACTCTACAGAGAAAGTGTTTGCAGACTGCTGAATCCACACACGGGTTGAACTCTGGAAGTTGAGTGCACACATTGACAACCGTTCTGTTAGATAGCTGCGTTTTGGATTTAGAAGCAGATATTTCCCTGTGCTTACTGCTGTTTCTTCCCCATGCGGGTAATGGGCTGAAAACGCCTGTTTTGGGACTCTGCAGAGAAAGTGTTTGCAGACTGCTGAATCCACACACGGGTTTAACTCTGGAAGTTGAGTGCACACATTGACAACCGTTCTGTTAGATAGCTGCGTTTTGGATTTAGAAGCAGATATTTCCCTGTGCTTACTGCTGTTTCTTCCATATGCCGGTAATGGGCTGAAAACGCCTGTTTTGGGACTCTGCAGAGAAAGTGTTTGCAGACTGCTGAATCCACACACGGGTTTAACTCTGCAAGTTGAGTGCACACATTGACAACCGTTCTGTTAGATAGCTGCGTTTTGGATTTAGAAGCAGATAATTC
This sequence comes from Aotus nancymaae, assembly GCF_030222135.1. Classification (NCBI taxonomy): domain Eukaryota; kingdom Metazoa; phylum Chordata; class Mammalia; order Primates; family Aotidae; genus Aotus; species Aotus nancymaae. The sequence goes on from NW_026989154.1 coordinate 12,682, forward strand.
CCTGTGCTTACTGATGTTTCTTCCATATGCCGGTAATGGGCTGAAAACGCCTGTTTTGGGACTCTGCAGAGAAAGTGTTTGCAGACTGCTGAATCCACACACGGGTTTACCTCTGGAAGGTGAGTGCACACATTGACAACCGTTCTGTTAGATAGCTGCGTTTTGGATTTAGAAGCAGATATTTCCCTGTGCTTACTGCTGTTTCTTCCATATGCCGGTAATGGGCTGAAAACGCCTGTTTTGGGACTCTGCAGAGAAAGTGTTTGCACACTGCTGAATCCACACACGGGGTTAACTCTGGAAGTTGAGTGCACACATTGACAACCGTTCTGTTAGATAGCTGCGTTTTGGTTTTAGAAGTAGATATTTCCCTGTGCTTACTGCTGTTTCTTCCGTATGCCGGTAATGGGCTGAAAACGCCGGTTTTGGGACTCTGCAGAGAAAGTGTTTGCAGACTGCTGAATCCACACACGGGGTTAACTCTGGAAGTTGAGTGCACACATTGAAAACCGTTCTGTTAGATAGCTGCGTTTTGGATTTAGAAGCAGATATTTCCCTGTGCTTACTGCTGTTTCTTCCATATGCCGGTAATGGGCTGAAAACGCCTGTTTTGGGACTCTGCAGAGAAAGTGTTTGCAGACTGCTGAATCCACACACGGGTTGAACTCTGGAAGGTGAGTGCACACATTGACAACCGTTCTGTTAGATAGCTGCGTTTTGGATTTAGAAGCAGATATTTCCCTGTGCTTACTGCTGTTTCTTCCATATGCCGGTAATGGGCTGAAAACGCCTGTTTTGGGACTCTGCAGAGAAAGTGTTTGCAGACTGCTGAATCCACACCCGGGTTTACCTCTGGAAGGAGAGTGCACACATTGACAACCGTTCTGTTAGATAGCTGCGTTTTGGATTTAGAAGCAGATATTTCCCTGTGCTTACTGCTGTTTCTTCCATATGCCGGTAATGGGCTGAAAACGCCTGTTTTGGGACTCTGCAGAGAAAGTGTTTGCAGACTGCTGAATCCACACACGGGTTCAACTCTGGAAGTTGAGTGCACACATTGACAACCGTTCTGTTAGATAGCTGCGTTTTGGATTTAGAAGCAGATATTTCCCTGTGCTTACTGCTGTTTCTTCCATATGCCGGTAATGGGCTGAAAACGCCTGTTTTGGGACTCTCCAGAGAAAGTGTTTGCAGACTGCTGAATCCACACCCGGGTTTACCTCTGGAAGGTGAGTGCACACATTGACAACCGTTCTGTTAGATAGCTGCGTTTTGGATTTAGAAGCAGATATTTCCCTGTGCTTACTGCTGTTTCTTCCATATGCCGGTAATGGGCTGAAAACGCCTGTTTTGGGACTCTGCAGAGAAAGTGTTTGCAGACTGCTGAATCCACACACGGGTTCAACTCTAGAAGGTGAGTGCACACATTGACAACCGTTCTGTTAGATAGCTGCGTTTTGGATTTAGAAGCAGATATTTCCCTGTGCTTACTGCTGTTTCTTCCATATGCCGGTAATGGGCTGAAAACGCCTGTTTTGGGACTCTGCAGAGAAAGTGTTTGCGGACTGCTGAATCCACACACGGGTTGAACTCTGGAAGTTGAGTGCACACATTGACAACCGTTCTGTTAGATAGCTGCGTTTTGGATTTAGAAGCAGATATTTCCCTGTGCTTACTGCTGTTTCTTCCATATGCCGGTAATGGGCTGAAAACGCCTGTTTTGGGACTCTGCAGAGAAAGTGTTTGCAGACTGCTGAATCCACACATGGGTTTAACTCTGGAAGTTGAGTGCACACATTGACAACCGTTCTGTTATATAGCTGCGTTTTGGATTTAGAAGCAGATATTTCCCTGTGCTTACTGCTGTTTCTTCCATATGCCGGTAATGGGCTGAAAACGCCTGTTTTGGGACTCTGCAGAGAAAGTGTTTGCAGACTGCTGAATCCACACACGGGTTGAACTCTGGAAGTTGAGTGCACACATTGACAACCGTTCTGTTAGATAGGTGCGTTTTGGATTTAGAAGCAGATATTTCCCTGTGCTTACTGCTGTTTCTTCCATATGCCGGTAATGGGCTGAAAACGCCTGTTTTGGGACTCTGCAGAGAAAGTGTTTGCAGACTGCTGAATCCACACACGGGTTTAACTCTGGAAGTTGAGTGCACACATTGACAACCGTTCTGTTAGATAGCTGCGTTTTGGATTTAGAAGCAGATATTTCCCTGTGCTTACTGCTGTTTCTTCCATATGCCGGTAATGGGCTGAAAACGCCTGTTTTGGGACTCTTCAGAGAAAGTCTTTGCAGACTGCTGAATCCACACACGGGTTTACCTCTGGAAGTTGAGTCCACACATTGACAACCGTTCTGTTAGATAGCTGCGTTTTGGATTTAGAAGCAGATATTTCCCTGTGCTTACTGCTGTTTCTTCCATATGCCGGTAATGGGCTGAAAACGCCTGTTTTGGGACTCTGCAGAGAAAGTGTTTGCAGACTGTTGAAACCACACACGGGTTTAACTCTGGAAGTTGAGTGCACACATTGAGAACCGTTCTGTTAGATAGCTGGGTTTTGGATTTAGAAGCAGATATTTCCCTGTGCTTACTGCTCTTTCTTCCATATGCCGGTAATGGGCTGAAAACGCCTGTTTTGGGACTCTGCAGAGAAAGTATTTGCAGACTGCTGAATCCACACACGGGTTGAACTCTGGAAGGTGAGTGCACACATTGACAACCGTTCTGTTAGATAGCTGCGTTTTGGATTTAGAAGCAGATATTTCCCTGTGCTTACTGCTGTTTCTTCCATATGCCGGTAATGGGCTGAAAACGCCTGTTTTGGGACTATGCAGAGAAAGTGTTTGCAGACTGCTGAATCCACACCCGGGTTTACCTCTGGAAGGTGAGTGCACACATTGAAAACCGTTCTGTTAGATAGCTGCGTTTTGGATTTAGAAGCAGATATTTCCCTGTGCTTACTGCTGTTTCTTCCATATGCCGGTAATGGGCTGAAAACGCCTGTTTTGGGACTCTGCAGAGAAAGTGTTTGCAGACTGCTGAATCCACACACGGGTTCAACTCTGGAAGTTGAGTGCACACATTGACAACCGTTCTGTTAGATAGCTGCGTTTTGGATTTAGAAGCAGATATTTCCCTGTGCTTACTGCTGTTTCTTCCATATGCCGGTAATGGGCTGAAAACGCCTGTTTTGGGACTCTCCAGAGAAAGTGTTTGCAGACTGCTGAATCCACACCCGGGTTTACCTCTGGAAGTTGAGTGCACACATTGACAACCGTTCTGTTAGATAGCTGCGTTTTGGATTTAGAAGCAGATATTTCCCTGTGCTTACTGCTGTTTCTTCCATATGCCGGTAATGGGCTGAAAACGCCTGTTTTGGGACTCTGCAGAGAAAGTGTTTGCAGACTGCTGAATCCACACACGGGTTCAACTCTGGAAGTTGAGTGCACACATTGACAACCGTTCTGTTAGATAGCTGCGTTTTGGATTTAGAAGCAGATATTTCCCTGTGCTTACTGCTGTTTCTTCCATATGCCGGTAATGGGCTGAAAATGCCTGTTTTGGGACTCTGCAGAGAAAGTGTTTGCGGACTGCTGAATCCACACACGGGTTTAACTCTGGAAGTTGAGTGCACACATTGACAACCGTTCTGTTAGATAGCTGCGTTTTGGATTTAGAAGCAGATATTTCCCTGTGCTTACAGCTGTTTCTTCCATATGCCGGTAATGGGCTGAAAACGCCTGTTTTGGGACTCTGCAGAGAAAGTGTTTGCAGACTGCTGAATCCACACACGGGTTTACTTCTAGAAGGTGAGTGCACACATTGAGAACCGTTCTTTGGATAGCTGGGTTTTGGATTTAGAAGCAGATATTTCCCTGTGCTTACTGCTGTTTCTTCCACATGCCGGTAATGGGCTGAAAATGCCTGTTTTGGGACTCTGCAGAGAAAGTGTTTGCAGACTGTTGAAACCACATACGGGTTTAACTCTGGAAGTTGAGGGCACACATTGACAACCGTTCTGTTAGATAGCTGCGTTTTGGATTTAGAAGCAGATATTTCCCTGTGCTTACTGCTGTTTCTTCCATATGCCGGTAATGGGCTGAAAACGCCTGTTTTGGGACTCTGCAGAGAAAGTGTTTGCAGACTGCTGAATCCACACACGGGGTTAACTCTGGAAGTTGAGTGCACACATTGACAACCGTTCTGTTAGATAGCTGCATTTTGGATTTAGAAGCAGATATTTCCCTGTGCTTACTGCTGTTTCTTCCATATGCCGGTAATGGGCTGAAAACGCCTGTTTTGGGACTCTGCAGAGAAAGTGTTTGCAGACTGCTGAATCCACACCCGGGTTTAACTCTGGAAGTTGAGTGCACCCATTGACAACCGTTCTGTTAGATAGCTGCGTTTTGGATTTAGAAGCAGATATTTCCCTGTGCTTACTGCTGTTTCTTCCATATGCCGGTAATGGGCTGAAAACGCCTGTTTTGGGACTCTGCAGAGAAAGTGTTTGCAGACTGCTGAATCCACACACGGGTTTACCTCTGGAAGTTGAGTCCACACGTTGACAACCGTTGTGTTAGATAGCTGCGTTTTGGATTTAGAAGCAGATATTTCCCTGTGCTTACTGCTGTTTCTTCTATATGCCGGTAATGGGCTGAAAACGCCTGTTTTGGGACTCTGCAGAGAAAGTGTTTGCAGACTGTTGAAACCACACATGGGTTTAACTCTGGAAGTTGAGTGCACACTTTGACAACCGTTCTGTTAGATAGCTGCGTTTTGGATTTAGAAGCAGATATTTCCCTGTGCTTACTGCTGTTTCTTCCACATGCCGGTAATGGGCTGAAAACGCCTGTTTTGGGACTCTGCAGAGAAAGTGTTTGCAGACTGCTGAATCCACACACGGGTTGAACTCTGGAAGTTGAGTGCACACATTGACAACCGTTCTGTTAGATAGCTGCGTTTTGGATTTAGAAGCAGATATTTCCCTGTGCTTACTGCTGTTTCTTCCATATGCCGGTAATGGGCTGAAAACGCCTGTTTTGGGACTCTGCAGAGAAAGTGTTTGCAGACTGCTGAATCCACACACGGGTTGAACTCTGGAAGGTTAGTGCACACATTGACAACCCTTCTGTTAGATAGCTGCGTTTTGGATTTAGAAGCAGATATTTCCCTGTGATTACAGCTGTTTCTTCCATATGCCGGTAATGGGCTGAAAACGCCTGTTTTGGGACTCTGCAGAGAAAGTGTTTGCAGACTGCTGAATCCACACACGGGTTTAACTCTGGAAGTTGAGTGCACACATTGACAACCGTTCTGTTAGATAGCTGCGTTTTGGATTTAGAAGCAGATATTTCCCTGTGCTTACTGCTGTTTCTTCCATATGCCGGTAATGGGCTGAAAATGCCTTTTTTGGGACTCTGCAGAGAAAGTGTTTGCAGACTGCTGAATCCACCCACGGGTGGAACTCTGGAAGTTGAGTGCACACTTTGACAACCGTTCTGTTAGATAGCTGCGTTTTGGATTTAGAAGCAGATATTTCCCTGTGCTTACTGCTGTTTCTTCCACATGCCAGTAATGGGCTGAAAACGCCTGTTTTGGGACTCTGCAGAGAAAGTGTTTGCAGACTGCTGAATCCACACACGGGTTTAACTCTGGAAGTTGAGTGCACACATTGACAATCGTTCTGTTAGATAGCTGCGTTTTGGATTTAGAAGCAGATATTTCCCTGTGCTTACTGCTGTTTCTTCCATATGCCGGTAATGGGCTGAAAACGCCTGTTTTGGGACTCTGCAGAGAAAGTGTTTGCAGACTGCTGAATCCACACACGGGTTGAACTCTGGAAGTTGAGTGCACACATTGACAACCGTCCTGTTAGAAAGCTGCGTTTTGGATTTAGAAGCAGATATTTCCCTGTGCTTACTGCTGTTTCTTCCATATGCCGGTAATGGGCTGAAAATGCCTGTTTTGGGACTCTGCAGATAAAGTGTTTGCAGACTGCTGAATCCACACATGGGTTGAACTCTGGAAGTTGAGTGCACACATTGACAACCGTTCTGTTAGATAGCTGCGTTTTGGATTTAGAAGCAGATATTTCCCTGTGCTTACTGCTGTTTCTTCCATATGCCGGTAATGGGCTGAAAACGCCTGTTTTGGGACTCTGCAGAGAAAGTGTTGGCAGACTGCTGAATCAGCACACGGTTTTACCTCTGGAAGTTGAGTGCACACATTGACAACCGTTCTGTTAGATAGCTGCGTTTTGGATTTAGAAGCAGATATTTCCCTGTGCTTACTGCTGTTTCTTCCATATGCCGGTAATGGGCTGAAAACGACTGTTTTGGGACTCTGCAGAGAAAGTGTTTGCAGACTGCTGAATCCACACACGGGGTTAACTCTGGAAGTTGAGTGCACACATTGACAACCGTTCTGTTAGATAGCTGCGTTTTGGATTTAGAAGCAGATATTTCCCTGTGCTTACTGCTGTTTCTTCCTTATGCCGGTAATGGGCTGAAAACGCCTGTTTTGGGACTCTGCAGAGAAAGTGTTTGCAGACTGCTGAATCCACACACGGGTTTAACTTTGGAAGTTGCGGGCACACATTGACAACCGTTCTGTTAGATAGCTGCGTTTTGGATTTAGAAGCAGATATTTCCCTGTGCTTACTGCTGTTTCTTCCATATGCCGGTAATGGGCTGAAAACACCTGCTTTGGGACTCTGCAGAGAAAGTGTTTGCAGACTGCTGAATCCACACACGGGTTGAACTCTGGAAGGTGAGTGCACACATTGACAACCGTTCTGTTAGATAGCTGCGTTTTGGATTTAGAAGCAGATATTTCCCTGTGCTTACTGCTGTTTCTTCCATATGCTGGTAATGGGCTGAAAACGCCTGTTTTGGGACTCTGCAGAGAAAGTGTTTGCAGACTGCTGAATCCACACACGGGTTTAACTCTGGAAGTTGAGTGAACACATTGACAACCGTTCTGTTAGATAGGTGCGTTTTGGATTTAGAAGCAGATATTTCCCTGTGCTTACTGCTGTTTCTTCCATATGCCGGTAAAGGCCTGAAAACGCCTGTTTTGGGACTCTGCACAGAAATTGTTTGCAGACTGCTGAATCCACACACGGGTTGAACTCCGGAAGTTGAGTGCACACATTGACAACCGTTCTGTTAGATAGCTGCGTTTTGGATTTAGAAGCAGATATTTCCCTGTGCTTACTGCTGTTTCTTCCATATGCCGGTAATGGGCTGAAAATGCCTGTTTTGGGACTCTGCAGATAAAGTGTTTGCAGACTGCTGAATCCACACATGGGTTGAACTCTGGAAGTTGAGTGCACACATTGACAACCGTTCTGTTAGATAGCTGCGTTTTGGATTTAGAAGCAGATATTTCCCTGTGCTTACTGCTGTTTCTTCCATATGCCTGTAATGGGCTGAAAACGCCTGTTTTGGGACTCTGCAGAGAAAGTGTTGGCAGACTGCTGAATCAGCACACGGTTTTACCTCTGGAAGTTGAGTGCACACATTGACAACCATTCTGTTAGATAGCTGCGTTTTGGATTTAGAAGCAGATATTTCCCTGTGCTTACTGCTGTTTCTTCCATATGCCGGTAATGGGCTGAAAACGACTGTTTTGGGACTCTGCAGAGAAAGTGTTTGCAGACTGCTGAATCCACACACGGGGTTAACTCTGGAAGTTGAGTGCACACATTGACAACCGTTCTGTTAGATAGCTGCGTTTTGGATTTAGAAGCAGATATTTCCCTGTGCTTACTGCTGTTTCTTCCTTATGCCGGTAATGGGCTGAAAACGCCTGTTTTGGGACTCTGCAGAGAAAGTGTTTGCAGACTGCTGAATCCACACACGGGTTTAACTTTGGAAGTTGCGGGCACACATTGACAACCGTTCTGTTAGATAGCTGCGTTTTGGATTTAGAAGCAGATATTTCCCTGTGCTTAATGCTGTTTCTTCCATATGCCGGTAATGGGCTGAAAACACCTGTTTTGGGACTCTGCAGAGAAAGTGTTTGCAGACTGCTGAATCCACACACGGGTTGAACTCTGGAAGGTGAGTGCACACATTGACAACCGTTCTGTTAGATAGCTGCGTTTTGGATTTAGAAGCAGATATTTCCCTGTGCTTACTGCTGTTTCTTCCATATGCTGGTAATGGGCTGAAAACGCCTGTTTTGGGACTCTGCAGAGAAAGTGTTTGCAGACTGCTGAATCCACACACGGGTTTAACTCTGGAAGTTGAGTGAACACATTGACAACCGTCCTGTTAGAAAGCTGCGTTTTGGATTTAGAAGCAGATATTTCCCTGTGCTTAATGCTGTTTCTTCCACATGCCAGTAATGGGCTGAAAACGCCTGTTTTGGGACTCTGCAGAGAAAGTGTTTGCAGACTGCTGAATCCACACACGGGTTTAACTCTGGAAGTTGAGTGCACACATTGACAATCGTTCTGTTAGATAGCTGCGTTTTGGATTTAGAAGCAGATATTTCCCTGTGCTTACTGCTGTTTCTTCCATATGCCGGTAATGGGCTGAAAACGCCTGTTTTGGGACTCTGCAGAGAAAGTGTTTGCAGACTGCTGAATCCACACACGGGTTGAACTCTGGAAGTTGAGTGCACACATTGACAACCGTCCTGTTAGAAAGCTGCGTTTTGGATTTAGAAGCAGATATTTCCCTGTGCTTACTGCTGTTTCTTCCATATGCCGGTAATGGGCTGAAAATGCCTGTTTTGGGACTCTGCAGATAAAGTGTTTGCAGACTGCTGAATCCACACATGGGTTGAACTCTGGAAGTTGAGTGCACACATTGACAACCATTCTGTTAGATAGCTGCGTTTTGGATTTAGAAGCAGATATTTCCCTGTGCTTACTGCTGTTTCTTCCATATGCCGGTAATGGGCTGAAAACGCCTGTTTTGGGACTCTGCAGAGAAAGTGTTGGCAGACTGCTGAATCAGCAGACGGTTTTACCTCTGGAAGTTGAGTGCACACATTGACAACCGTTCTGTTAGATAGCTGCGTTTTGGATTTAGAAGCAGATATTTCCCTGTGCTTACTGCTGTTTCTTCCATATGCCGGTAATGGGCTGAAAACGACTGTTTTGGGACTCTGCAGAGAAAGTGCTTGCAGACTGCTGAATCCACACACGGGGTTAACTCTGGAAGTTGAGTGCACACATTGACAACCGTTCTGTTAGATAGCTGCGTTTTGGATTTAGAAGCAGATATTTCCCTGTGCTTACTGCTGTTTCTTCCTTATGCCGGTAATGGGCTGAAAACGCCTGTTTTGGGACTCTGCAGAGAAAGTGTTTGCAGACTGCTGAATCCACACACGGGTTTAACTTTGGAAGTTGCGGGCACACATTGACAACCGTTCTGTTAGATAGCTGCGTTTTGGATTTAGAAGCAGATATTTCCCTGTGCTTACTGCTGTTTCTTCCATATGCCGGTAATGGGCTGAAAACACCTGCTTTGGGACTCTGCAGAGAAAGTGTTTGCAGACTGCTGAATCCACACACGGGTTGAACTCTGGAAGGTGAGTGCACACATTGACAACCGTTCTGTTAGATAGCTGCGTTTTGGATTTAGAAGCAGATATTTCCCTGTGCTTACTGCTGTTTCTTCCATATGCCGGTAATGGGCTGAAAATGCCTGTTTTGGGACTCTGCAGATAAAGTGTTTGCAGACTGCTGAATCCACACATGGGTTGAACTCTGGAAGTTGAGTGCACACATTGAAAACCGTTCTGTTAGATAGCTGCGTTTTGGATTTAGAAGCAGATATTTCCCTGTGCTTACTGCTGTTTCTTCCATATGCCTGTAATGGGCTGAAAACGCCTGTTTTGGGACTCTGCAGAGAAAGTGTTGGCAGACTGCTGAATCAGCACACGGTTTTACCTCTGGAAGTTGAGTGCACACATTGACAACCATTCTGTTAGATAGCTGCGTTTTGGATTTAGAAGCAGATATTTCCCTGTGCTTACTGCTGTTTCTTCCATATGCCGGTAATGGGCTGAAAACGACTGTTTTGGGACTCTGCAGAGAAAGTGTTTGCAGACTGCTGAATCCACACACGGGGTTAACTCTGGAAGTTGAGTGCACACATTGACAACCGTTCTGTTAGATAGCTGCGTTTTGGATTTAGAAGCAGATATTTCCCTGTGCTTACTGCTGTTTCTTCCACATGCCGGTAATGGGCTGAAAACGCCTGTTTTGGGACTCTGCAGAGAAAGTGTTTGCAGACTGCTGAATCCACACACGGGTTTGACTTTGGAAGTTGCGGGCACACATTGACAACCGTTCTGTTAGATAGCTGCGTTTTGGATTTAGAAGCAGATATTTCCCTGTGCTTAATGCTGTTTCTTCCATATGCCGGTAATGGGCTGAAAACACCTGTTTTGGGACTCTGCAGAGAAAGTGTTTGCAGACTGCTGAATCCACACACGGGTTGAACTCTGGAAGGTGAGTGCACACATTGACAACCGTTCTGTTAGATAGCTGCGTTTTGGATTTAGAAGCAGATATTTCCCTGTGCTTACTGCTGTTTCTTCCATATGCTGGTAATGGGCTGAAAACGCCTGTTTTGGGACTCTGCAGAGAAAGTGTTTGCAGACTGCTGAATCCACACACGGGTTTAACTCTGGAAGTTGAGTGAACACATTGACAACCGTTCTGTTAGATAGCTGCGTTTTGGATTTAGAAGCAGATATTTCCCTGTGCTTACTGCTGTTTCTTCCATATGCCGGTAATGGCCTGAAAACGCCTGTTTTGGGACTCTGCACAGAAATTGTTTGCAGACTGCTGAATCCACACACGGGTTGAACTCCGGAAGTTGAGTGCACACATTGACAACCGTTCTGTTAGATAGCTGCGTTTTGGATTTAGAAGCAGATATTTCCCTGTGCTTACTGATGTTTCTTCCATATGCCGGTAAGGGGCTGAAAACGCCTGTTTTGGGACTCTGCAGAGAAAGTGTTTGCAGACTGCTGAATCCACACACGGGTTTAACTCTGGAAGTTGAGTGCACACATTGACAACCCTTCTGTTAGATAGCTGCGTTTTGGATTTAGAAGCAGATATTTCCCTGTGCTTACTGCTCTTTCTTCCATATGCCGGTAATGGGCTGAAAACGCCTGTTTTGGGACTCTGCAGAGAAAGTGTTTGCAGACTGCTGAATCCACACACGGGTTTAACTCTGGAAGTTGAGTGCACACATTGACAACCGTTCTGTTAGATAGCTGCATTTTGGATTTAGAAGCAGATATTTCCCTGTGCTTACTGCTGTTTCTTCCACATGCCGGTAATGGGCTGAAAACGCCTGTTTTGGGACTCTGCAGAGAAAGTGTTTGCAGACTGCTGAATCCACACACGAGTTTAACTCTGGAATTTGAGTGCACACATTGACAACCGTACTGTTAGATAGCTGCGTTTTGGATTTAGAAGCAGATATTTCCCTGTGCTTACTGCTGTTTCTTCCATATGCCGGTAATGGGCTGAAAACGCCTGTTTTGGGACTCTGCAGAGAAAGTGTTTGCAGACTGCTGAATCCACACACGGGTTGAACTCTGGAAGGTGAGTGCACACATTGACAACCGTTCTGTTAGATAGCTGCGTTTTGGATTTAGAAGCAGATATTTCCCTGTGCTTGCTGCTGTTTCTTCCATATGCCGGTAATGGGCTGAAAACGACTGTTTTGCGACTCTGCAGAGAAAGTATTTGCAGACTGCTGAATCCACACACGGGTTGAACTCTGGAAGTTGAGTGCGCACATTGACAACCGTTCTGTTAGATAGCTGTGTATTGGATTTAGAAGCAGATATTTCCCTGTGCTTACTGCTGTTTCTTCCATATGCCGGTAATGGGCTGAAAACGCCTGTTTTGGGACTCTGCAGAGAAAGTGTTTGCAGACTGCTGAATCCACACACGGGGTTAACTCTGGAAGTTGAGTGCACACATTGACAACCGTTCTGTTAGATAGCTGCGTTTTGGATTTAGAAGCAGATATTTCCCTGTGCTTACTGCTGTTTCTTCCTTATGCCGGTAATGGGCTGAAAACGCCTGTTTTGGGACTCTGCAGAGAAAGTGTTTGCAGACTGCTGAATCCACACACGGGTTTAACTCTGGAAGTTGAGTGCACACATTGACAACCGTTCTGTTATATAGCTGCGTTTTGGATTTAGAAGCAGATATTTCCCTGTGCTTACTGCTGTTTCTTCCATATGCCGGTAATGGGCTGAAAACGCCTGTTTTGGGACTCTACAGAGAAAGTGTTTGCAGACTGCTGAATCCACACACGGGTTGAACTCTGGAAGTTGAGTGCACACATTGACAACCGTTCTGTTAGATAGCTGCGTTTTGGATTTAGAAGCAGATATTTCCCTGTGCTTACTGCTGTTTCTTCCCCATGCGGGTAATGGGCTGAAAACGCCTGTTTTGGGACTCTGCAGAGAAAGTGTTTGCAGACTGCTGAATCCACACACGGGTTTAACTCTGGAAGGTGAGTGCACACATTGACAACCGTTCTGTTAGATAGCTGCGTTTTGGATTTAGAAGCAGATATTTCCCTGTGCTTACTGCTGTTTCTTCCATATGCCGGTAATGGGCTGAAAACGCCTGTTTTGGGACTCTGCAGAGAAAGTGTTTGCAGACTGCTGAATCCACACACGGGTTGAACTCTGGAAGTTGAGTGCACACATTGACAACCGTCCTGTTAGAAAGCTGCGTTTTGGATTTAGAAGCAGATATTTCCCTGTGCTTACTGCTGTTTCTTCCATATGCCGGTAATGGGCTGAAAATGCCTGTTTTGGGACTCTGCAGATAAAGTGTTTGCAGACTGCTGAATCCACACATGGGTTGAACTCTGGAAGTTGAGTGCACACATTGACAACTGTTCTGTTAGATAGCTGCGTTTTGGATTTAGAAGCAGATATTTCCCTGTGCTTACTGCTGTTTCTTCCATATGCCGGTAATGGGCTGAAAACGCCTGTTTTGGGACTCTGCAGAGAAAGTGTTGGCAGACTGCTGAATCAGCACACGGTTTTACCTCTGGAAGTTGAGTGCACACATTGACAACCGTTCTGTTAGATAGCTGCGTTTTGGATTTAGAAGCAGATATTTCCCTGTGCTTACTGCTGTTTCTTTAATATGCCGGTAATGGGCTGAAAACGCCTGTTTTGGGACTCTGCAGAGAAAGTGTTTGCAGACTGCTGAATCCACACACGGGTTTAACTCTGGAAGTTGAGTGCACACATTGACAACCGTTCTGTTAGATAGCTGCGTTTTGGATTTAGAAGCAGATATTTCCCTGTGCTTACTGCTGTTTCTTCCATATGCCGGTAATGGGCTGAAAACGACTGTTTTGGGACTCTGCAGAGAAAGTGTTTGCAGACTGCTGAATCCACACACGGGGTTAACTCTGGAAGTTGAGTGCACACATTGACAACCGTTCTGTTAGATAGCTGCGTTTTGGATTTAGAAGCAGATATTTCCCTGTGCTTACTGCTGTTTCTTCCTTATGCCGGTAATGGGCTGAAAACGCCTGTTTTGGGACTCTGCAGAGAAAGTGTTTGCAGACTGCTATATCCACACACGGGTTTAACTTTGGAAGTTGCGGGCACACATTGACAACCGTTCTGTTAGATAGCTGCGTTTTGGATTTAGAAGCAGATATTTCCCTGTGCTTACTGCTGTTTCTTCCATATGCCGGTAATGGGCTGAAAACACCTGTTTTGGGACTCTGCAGAGAAAGTGTTTGCAGACTGCTGAATCCACACACGGGTTGAACTCTGGAAGGTGAGTGCACACATTGACAACCGTTCTGTTAGATAGCTGCGTTTTGGATTTAGAAGCAGATATTTCCCTGTGATTACAGCTGTTTCTTCCATATGCCGGTAATGGGCTGAAAACGCCTGTTTTGGGACTCTGCAGAGAAAGTGTTTGCAGACTGCTGAATCCACACACGGGTTTAACTCTGGAAGTTGAGTGCACACATTGACAACCGTTCTGTTAGATAGCTGCGTTTTGGATTTAGAAGCAGATATTTCCCTGTGCTTACTGCTGTTTCTTCCATATGCCGGTAATGGGCTGAAAACGCCTGTTTTGGGACTCTGCAGAGAAAGTGTTTGCAGACTGCTGAATCCACACACGGGTTTAACTCTGGAAGTTGAGTGCACACTTTGACAACCGTTCTGTTAGATAGCTGCGTTTTGGATTTAGAAGCAGATATTTCCCTGTGCTTACTGCTGTTTCTTCCACATGCCAGTAATGGGCTGAAAACGCCTGTTTTGGGACTCTGCAGAGAAAGTGTTTGCAGACTGCTGAATCCACACACGGGTTGAACTCTGGAAGTTGAGTGCACACATTGACAACCGTTCTGTTAGATAACTGCGTTTTGGATTTAGAAGCAGATATTTCCCTGTGCTTACTGCTGTTTCTTCCATATGCCGGTAATGGGCTGAAAACGCCTGTTTTGGGACTCTGCAGAGAAAGTGTTTGCAGACTGCTGAATCCACACACGGGGTTAACTCTGGAAGTTGAGTGCACACATTGACAACCGTTCTGTTAGATAGCTGCGTTTTGGATTTAGAAGCAGATATTTCCCTGTGCTTACTGCTGTTTCTTCCTTATGCCAGTAATGGGCTGAAAACGCCTGTTTTGGGACTCTGCAGAGAAAGTGTTTGCAGACTGCTGAATCCACACACGGGTTTAATTTTGGAAGTTGAGTGCACACATTGACAACCGTTCTGTTAGATAGCTGCGTTTTGGATTTAGAAGCAGATATTTCCCTGTGCTTACTGCTGTTTCTTCCATATGCCGGTAATGGGCTGAAAACGCCTGTTTTGGGACTCTGCAGAGAAAGTGTTTGCAGACTGCTGAATCCACACACGGGTTGAACTCTGGAAGGTTAGTGCACGCATTGACAACCGTTCTGTTAGATAGCTGCGTTTTGGATTTAGAAGCAGATATTTCCCTGTGATTACAGCTGTTTCTTCCATATGCCGGTAATGGGCTGAAAACGCCTGTTTTGGTACTCTGCAGAGAAAGTGTTTGCAGACTGCTGAATCCACACACGGGTTTAACTCTGGAAGTTGAGTGCACACATTGACAACCGTTCTGTTAGATAGCTGCGTTTTGGATTTAGAAGCAGATATTTCCCTGTGCTTACTGCTATTTCTTCCATATGCCGGTAATGGGCTGAAAACGCCTGTTTTGGGACTCTGCAGAGAAAGTGTTTGCAGACTGCTGAATCCACCCACGGGTGGAACTCTGGAAGTTGAGTGCACACTTTGACAACCGTTCTGTTAGATAGCTGCGTTTTGGATTTAGAAGCAGATATTTCCCTGTGCTTACTGCTGTTTCTTCCACATGCCGGTAATGGGCTGAAAACGCCTGTTTTGGGACTCTGCAGAGACAGTGTTTGCAGACAGCTGAATCCACACACGGGTTTATCTCTGGAAGTTGAGTGCACACATTGACAACCGTTCTGTTAGATAGCTGCGTTTTGGATTTAGAAGCAGATATTTCCCTGTGCTTACTGCTGTTTCTTCCACATGCCGGTAATGGGCTGAAAACGCCTGTTTTGGGACTCTGCAGAGAAAGTGTTTGCAGACTGCTGAATCCACACACGGGTTGAACTCTGGAAGTTGAGTGCACACATTGACAACCGTTCTGTTAGATAGCTGCGTTTTGGATTTAGAAGCAGATATTTCCCTGTGCTTACTGCTGTTTCTTCCTTATGCCGGTAATGGGCTGAAAACGCCTGTTTTGGGACTCTGCAGAGAAAGTGTTTGCAGACTGCTGAATCCACACACGGGTTTAACTCTGGAAGTTGAGTGCACACATTGACAACCGTTCTGTTATATAGCTGCGTTTTGGATTTAGAAGCAGATATTTCCCTGTGCTTACTGCTGTTTCTTCCATATGCCGGTAATGGGCTGAAAACGCCTGTTTTGGGACTCTACAGAGAAAGTGTTTGCAGACTGCTGAATCCACACACGGGTTGAACTCTGGAAGTTGAGTGCACACATTGACAACCGTTCTGTTAGATAGCTGCGTTTTGGATTTAGAAGCAGATATTTCCCTGTGCTTACTGCTGTTTCTTCCCCATGCCGGTAATGGGCTGAAAACAC
Organism: Aotus nancymaae; assembly: GCF_030222135.1. Taxonomy (NCBI): domain Eukaryota; kingdom Metazoa; phylum Chordata; class Mammalia; order Primates; family Aotidae; genus Aotus; species Aotus nancymaae. The sequence goes on from NW_026989154.1 coordinate 28,826, forward strand.
CTGTTTTGGGACTCTGCAGAGAAAGTGTTTGCAGACTGCTGAATCCACACACGGGTTGAACTCTGGAAGGTGAGTGCACACATTGACAACCGTTCTGTTAGATAGCTGCGTTTTGGATTTAGAAGCAGATATTTCCCTGTGCTTACTGCTGTTTCTTCCATATGCCGGTAATGGGCTGAAAACGCCTGTTTTGGGACTCTGCAGAGAAAGTGTTTGCAGACTGCTGAATCCACACACGGGTTGAACTCTGGAAGTTGAGTGCACACATTGACAACCGTCCTGTTAGAAAGCTGCGTTTTGGATTTAGAAGCAGATATTTCCCTGTGCTTACTGCTGTTTCTTCCATATGCCGGTAATGGGCTGAAAATGCCTGTTTTGGGACTCTGCAGATAAAGTGTTTGCAGACTGCTGAATCCACACATGGGTTGAACTCTGGAAGTTGAGTGCACACATTGACAACTGTTCTGTTAGATAGCTGCGTTTTGGATTTAGAAGCAGATATTTCCCTGTGCTTACTGCTGTTTCTTCCATATGCCGGTAATGGGCTGAAAACGCCTGTTTTGGGACTCTGCAGAGAAAGTGTTGGCAGACTGCTGAATCAGCACACGGTTTTACCTCTGGAAGTTGAGTGCACACATTGACAACCGTTCTGTTAGATAGCTGCGTTTTGGATTTAGAAGCAGATATTTCCCTGTGCTTACTGCTGTTTCTTCCATATGCCGGTAATGGGCTGAAAACGCCTGTTTTGGGACTCTGCAGAGAAAGTGTTTGCAGACTGCTGAATCCACACACGGGTTTAACTCTGGAAGTTGAGTGCACACATTGACAACCGTTCTGTTAGATAGCTGCGTTTTGGATTTAGAAGCAGATATTTCCCTGTGCTTACTGCTGTTTCTTCCATATGCCGGGAATGGGCTGAAAACGACTGTTTTGGGACTCTGCAGAGAAAGTGTTTGCAGACTGCTGAATCCACACACGGGGTTAACTCTGGAAGTTGAGTGCACACATTGACAACCGTTCTGTTAGATAGCTGCGTTTTGGATTTAGAAGCAGATATTTCCCTGTGCTTACTGCTGTTTCTTCCTTATGCCGGTAATGGGCTGAAAACGCCTGTTTTGGGACTCTGCAGAGAAAGTGTTTGCAGACTGCTATATCCACACACGGGTTTAACTTTGGAAGTTGCGGGCACACATTGACAACCGTTCTGTTAGATAGCTGCGTTTTGGATTTAGAAGCAGATATTTCCCTGTGCTTACTGCTGTTTCTTCCATATGCCGGTAATGGGCTGAAAACACCTGTTTTGGGACTCTGCAGAGAAAGTGTTTGCAGACTGCTGAATCCACACACGGGTTGAACTCTGGAAGGTGAGTGCACACATTGACAACCGTTCTGTTAGATAGCTGCGTTTTGGATTTAGAAGCAGATATTTCCCTGTGATTACAGCTGTTTCTTCCATATGCCGGTAATGGGCTGAAAACGCCTGTTTTGGGACTCTGCAGAGAAAGTGTTTGCAGAGTGCTGAATCCACACACGGGTTTAACTCTGGAAGTTGAGTGCACACATTGACAACCGTTCTGTTAGATAGCTGCGTTTTGGATTTAGAAGCAGATATTTCCCTGTGCTTACTGCTGTTTCTTCCATATGCCGGTAATGGGCTGAAAACACCTGTTTTGGGACTCTGCAGAGAAAGTGTTTGCAGACTGCTGAATCCACACACGGGTTTAACTCTGGAAGTTGAGTGCACACTTTGACAACCGTTCTGTTAGATAGCTGCGTTTTGGATTTAGAAGCAGATATTTCCCTGTGCTTACTGCTGTTTCTTCCACATGCCGGTAATGGGCTGAAAACGCCTGTTTTGGGACTCTGCAGAGAAAGTGTTTGCAGACTGCTGAATCCACACACGGGTTGAACTCTGGAAGTTGAGTGCACACATTGACAACCGTTCTGTTAGATAGCTGCGTTTTGGATTTAGAAGCAGATATTTCCCTGTGCTTACTGCTGTTTCTTCCATATGCCGGTAATGGGCTGAAAACGCCTGTTTTGGGACTCTGCAGAGAAAGTGTTTGCAGACTGCTGAATCCACACACGGGGTTAACTCTGGAAGTTGAGTGCACACATTGACAACCGTTCTGTTAGATAGCTGCGTTTTGGATTTAGAAGCAGATATTTCCCTGTGCTTACTGCTGTTTCTTCCTTATGCCAGTAATGGGCTGAAAACGCCTGTTTTGGGACTCTGCAGAGAAAGTGTTTGCAGACTGCTGAATCCACACATGGGTTTAATTTTGGAAGTTGAGTGCACACATTGACAACCGTTCTGTTAGATAGCTGCGTTTTGGATTTAGAAGCAGATATTTCCCTGTGCTTACTGCTGTTTCTTCCATATGCCGGTAATGGGCTGAAAACGCCTGTTTTGGGACTCTGCAGAGAAAGTGTTTGCAGACTGCTGAATCCACACACGGGTTGAACTCTGGAAGGTTAGTGCACGCATTGACAACCGTTCTGTTAGATAGCTGCGTTTTGGATTTAGAAGCAGATATTTCCCTGTGATTACAGCTGTTTCTTCCATATGCCGGTAATGGGCTGAAAACGCCTGTTTTGGTACTCTGCAGAGAAAGTGTTTGCAGACTGCTGAATCCACACACGGGTTTAACTCTGGAAGTTGAGTGCACACATTGACAACCGTTCTGTTAGATAGCTGCGTTTTGGATTTAGAAGCAGATATTTCCCTGTGCTTACTGCTGTTTCTTCCATATGCCGGTAATGGGCTGAAAACGCCTGTTTTGGGACTCTGCAGAGAAAGTGTTTGCAGACTGCTGAATCCACACACGGGTTGAACTCTGGAAGTTGAGTGCACACATTGACAACCGTCCTGTTAGAAAGCTGCGTTTTGGATTTAGAAGCAGATATTTCCCTGTGCTTACTGCTGTTTCTTCCATATGCCGGTAATGGGCTGAAAATGCCTGTTTTGGGACTCTGCAGATAAAGTGTTTGCAGACTGCTGAATCCACACATGGGTTGAACTCTGGAAGTTGAGTGCACACATTGACAACTGTTCTGTTAGATAGCTGCGTTTTGGATTTAGAAGCAGATATTTCCCTGTGCTTACTGCTGTTTCTTCCATATGCCGGTAATGGGCTGAAAACGCCTGTTTTGGGACTCTGCAGAGAAAGTGTTGGCAGACTGCTGAATCAGCACACGGTTTTACCTCTGGAAGTTGAGTGCACACATTGACAACCGTTCTGTTAGATAGCTGCGTTTTGGATTTAGAAGCAGATATTTCCCTGTGCTTACTGCTGTTTCTTCCATATGCCGGTAATGGGCTGAAAACGCCTGTTTTGGGACTCTGCAGAGAAAGTGTTTGCAGACTGCTGAATCCACACACGGGTTTAACTCTGGAAGTTGAGTGCACACATTGACAACCGTTCTGTTAGATAGCTGCGTTTTGGATTTAGAAGCAGATATTTCCCTGTGCTTACTGCTGTTTCTTCCATATGCCGGGAATGGGCTGAAAACGACTGTTTTGGGACTCTGCAGAGAAAGTGTTTGCAGACTGCTGAATCCACACACGGGGTTAACTCTGGAAGTTGAGTGCACACATTGACAACCGTTCTGTTAGATAGCTGCGTTTTGGATTTAGAAGCAGATATTTCCCTGTGCTTACTGCTGTTTCTTCCTTATGCCGGTAATGGGCTGAAAACGCCTGTTTTGGGACTCTGCAGAGAAAGTGTTTGCAGACTGCTATATCCACACACGGGTTTAACTTTGGAAGTTGCGGGCACACATTGACAACCGTTCTGTTAGATAGCTGCGTTTTGGATTTAGAAGCAGATATTTCCCTGTGCTTACTGCTGTTTCTTCCATATGCCGGTAATGGGCTGAAAACACCTGTTTTGGGACTCTGCAGAGAAAGTGTTTGCAGACTGCTGAATCCACACACGGGTTGAACTCTGGAAGGTGAGTGCACACATTGACAACCGTTCTGTTAGATAGCTGCGTTTTGGATTTAGAAGCAGATATTTCCCTGTGATTACAGCTGTTTCTTCCATATGCCGGTAATGGGCTGAAAACGCCTGTTTTGGGACTCTGCAGAGAAAGTGTTTGCAGAGTGCTGAATCCACACACGGGTTTAACTCTGGAAGTTGAGTGCACACATTGACAACCGTTCTGTTAGATAGCTGCGTTTTGGATTTAGAAGCAGATATTTCCCTGTGCTTACTGCTGTTTCTTCCATATGCCGGTAATGGGCTGAAAACACCTGTTTTGGGACTCTGCAGAGAAAGTGTTTGCAGACTGCTGAATCCACACACGGGTTTAACTCTGGAAGTTGAGTGCACACTTTGACAACCGTTCTGTTAGATAGCTGCGTTTTGGATTTAGAAGCAGATATTTCCCTGTGCTTACTGCTGTTTCTTCCACATGCCGGTAATGGGCTGAAAACGCCTGTTTTGGGACTCTGCAGAGAAAGTGTTTGCAGACTGCTGAATCCACACACGGGTTGAACTCTGGAAGTTGAGTGCACACATTGACAACCGTTCTGTTAGATAGCTGCGTTTTGGATTTAGAAGCAGATATTTCCCTGTGCTTACTGCTGTTTCTTCCATATGCCGGTAATGGGCTGAAAACGCCTGTTTTGGGACTCTGCAGAGAAAGTGTTTGCAGACTGCTGAATCCACACACGGGGTTAACTCTGGAAGTTGAGTGCACACATTGACAACCGTTCTGTTAGATAGCTGCGTTTTGGATTTAGAAGCAGATATTTCCCTGTGCTTACTGCTGTTTCTTCCTTATGCCAGTAATGGGCTGAAAACGCCTGTTTTGGGACTCTGCAGAGAAAGTGTTTGCAGACTGCTGAATCCACACATGGGTTTAATTTTGGAAGTTGAGTGCACACATTGACAACCGTTCTGTTAGATAGCTGCGTTTTGGATTTAGAAGCAGATATTTCCCTGTGCTTACTGCTGTTTCTTCCATATGCCGGTAATGGGCTGAAAACGCCTGTTTTGGGACTCTGCAGAGAAAGTGTTTGCAGACTGCTGAATCCACACACGGGTTGAACTCTGGAAGGTTAGTGCACGCATTGACAACCGTTCTGTTAGATAGCTGCGTTTTGGATTTAGAAGCAGATATTTCCCTGTGATTACAGCTGTTTCTTCCATATGCCGGTAATGGGCTGAAAACGCCTGTTTTGGTACTCTGCAGAGAAAGTGTTTGCAGACTGCTGAATCCACACACGGGTTTAACTCTGGAAGTTGAGTGCACACATTGACAACCGTTCTGTTAGATAGCTGCGTTTTGGATTTAGAAGCAGATATTTCCCTGTGCTTACTGCTGTTTCTTCCATATGCCGGTAATGGGCTGAAAACGCCTGTTTTGGGACTCTGCAGAGAAAGTGTTTGCAGACTGCTGAATCCACTCACGGGTGGAACTCTGGAAGTTGAGTGCACACTTTGACAACCGTTCTGTTAGATAGCTGCGTTTTGGATTTAGAAGCAGATATTTCCCTGTGCTTACTGCTGTTTCTTCCACATGCCGGTAATGGGCTGAAAACGCCTGTTTTGGGACTCTGCAGAGACAGTGTTTGCAGACAGCTGAATCCACACACGGGTTTATCTCTGGAAGTTGAGTGCACACATTGACAACCGTTCTGTTAGATAGCTGCGTTTTGGATTTAGAAGCAGATATTTCCCTGTGCTTACTGCTGTTTCTTCCACATGCCGGTAATGGGCTGAAAACGCCTGTTTTGGGACTCTGCAGAGAAAGTGTTTGCAGACTGCTGAATCCACACACGGGTTGAACTCTGGAAGTTGAGTGCACACATTGACAACCGTTCTGTTAGATAGCTGCGTTTTGGATTTAGAAGCAGATATTTCCCTGTGCTTACTGCTGTTTCTTCCATATGCCGGTAATGGGCTGAAAACGCCTGTTTTGGGACTCTGCAGAGAAAGTGTTTGCAGACTGCTGAATCCACACACGGGTTGAACTCTGGAAGGTTAGTGCACACATTGACAACCGTTCTGTTAGATAGCTGCGTTTTGGATTTAGAAGCAGACATTTCCCTGTGATTACAGCTGTTTCTTCCATATGCCGGTAATGGGCTGAAAACGCCTGTTTTGGGACTCTGCAGAGAAAGTGTTTGCAGACTGCTGAATCCACACACGGGTTTAACTCTGGAAGTTGAGTGCACACATTGACAACCGTTCTGTTAGATAGCTGCGTTTTGGATTTAGAAGCAGATATTTCCCTGTGCTTACTGCTGTTTCTTCCATATGCCGGTAATGGGCTGAAAATGCCTTTTTTGGGACTCTGCAGAGAAAGTGTTTGCAGACTGCTGAATCCACCCACGGGTGGAACTCTGGAAGTTGAGTGCACACTTTGACAACCGTTCTGTTAGATAGCTGCGTTTTGGATTTAGAAGCAGATATTTCCCTGTGCTTACTGCTGTTTCTTCCACATGCCGGTAATGGGCTGAAAACGCCTGTTTTGGGACTCTGCAGAGAAAGTGTTTGCAGACTGCTGAATCCATACACGGGTTTAACTCTGGAAGTTGAGTGCACACATTGACAACCGTTCTGTTAGATAGCTGCGTTTTGGATTTAGAAGCAGATATTTCCCTGTGCTTACTGCTGTTTCTTCCATATGCCGGTAATGGGCTGAAAACGCCTGTTTTGGGACTCTGCAGAGAAAGTGTTTGCAGACTGCTGAATCCACACACGGGTTTAACTCTGGAAGTTGAGTGCACACATTGACAACCGTCCTGTTAGAAAGCTGCGTTTTGGATTTAGAAGCAGATATTTCCCTGTGCTTACTGCTGTTTCTTCCATATGCCGGTAATGGGCTGAAAATGCCTGTTTTGGGACTCTGCAGATAAAGTGTTTGCAGACTGCTGAATCCACACATGGGTTGAACTCTGGAAGTTGAGTGCACACATTGACAACCGTTCTGTTAGATAGCTGCGTTTTGGATTTAGAAGCAGATATTTCCCTGTGCTTACTGCTGTTTCTTCCATATGCCGGTAATGGGCTGAAAACGCCTGTTTTGGGACTCTGCAGAGAAAGTGTTGGCAGACTGCTGAATCAGCACACGGTTTTACCTCTGGAAGTTGAGTGCACACATTGACAAACGTTCTGTTAGATAGCTGCGTTTTGGATTTAGAAGAAGATATTTCCCTGTGCTTACGGCTGTTTCTTCCATATGCCGGTAATGGGCTGAAAACGACTGTTTTGGAACTCTGCAGAGAAAGTGTTTGCAGACTGCTGAATCCACACACGGGGTTAACTCTGGAAGTTGAGTGCACACATTGACAACCGTTCTGTTAGATAGCTGCGTTTTGGATTTAGAAGCAGATATTTCCCTGTGCTTACTGCTGTTTCTTCCTTATGCCGGTAATGGGCTGAAAACGCCTGTTTTGGGACTCTGCAGAGAAAGTGTTTGCAGACTGCTGAATCCACACACGGGTTTAACTTTGGAAGTTGCGGGCACACATTGACAACCGTTCTGTTAGATAGCTGCGTTTTGGATTTAGAAGCAGATATTTCCCTGTGCTTACTGCTGTTTCTTCCATATGCCGGTAATGGGCTGAAAACACCTGTTTTGGGACTCTGCAGAGAAAGTGTTTGCAGACTGCTGAATCCACACACGGGTTGAACTCTGGAAGGTGAGTGCACACATTGACAACCGTTCTGTTAGATAGCTGCGTTTTGGATTTAGAAGCAGATATTTCCCTGTGCTTACTGCTGTTTCTTCCATATGCTGGTAATGGGCTGAAAACGCCTGTTTTGGGACTCTGCAGAGAAAGTGTTTGCAGACTGCTGAATCCACACACGGGTTTAACTCTGGAAGTTGAGTGAACACATTGACAACCGTTCTGTTAGATAGCTGCGTTTTGGATTTAGAAGCAGATATTTCCCTGTGCTTACTGCTGTTTCTTCCATATGCCGGTAATGGCCTGAAAACGCCTGTTTTGGGACTCTGCACAGAAATTGTTTGCAGACTGCTGAATCCAAACACGGGTTGAACTCCGGAAGTTGAGTGCACACATTGACAACCGTTCTGTTAGATAGCTGCGTTTTGGATTTAGAAGCAGATATTTCCCTGTGCTTACTGCTGTTTCTTCCATATGCCGGTAATGGGCTGAAAACGCCTGTTTTGGGACTCTGCAGAGAAAGTGTTTGCAGACTGCGGAATCCACACACGGGTTGAACTCTGGAAGTTGAGTGCACACATTGACAACCGTCCTGTTAGAAAGCTGCGTTTTGGATTTAGAAGCAGATATTTCCCTGTGCTTACTGCTGTTTCTTCCATATGCCGGTAATGGGCTGAAAATGCCTGTTTTGGGACTCTGCAGATAAAGTGTTTGCAGACTGCTGAATCCACACATGGGTTGAACTCTGGAAGTTGAGTGCACACATTGACAACCGTTCTGTTAGATAGCTGCGTTTTGGATTTAGAAGCAGATATTTCCCTGTGCTTACTGCTGTTTCTTCCATATGCCGGTAATGGGCTGAAAACGCCTGTTTTGGGACTCTGCAGAGAAAGTGTTGGCAGACTGCTGAATCAGCACACGGTTTTACCTCTGGAAGTTGAGTGCACACATTGACAACTGTTCTGTTAGATAGCTGCGTTTTGGATTTAGAAGCAGATATTTCCCTGTGCTTACTGCTGTTTCTTCCATATGCCGGTAATGGGCTGAAAACGACTGTTTTGGGACTCTGCAGAGAAAGTGTTTGCAGACTGCTGAATCCACACACGGGGTTAACTCTGGAAGTTGAGTGCACACATTGACAACCGTTCTGTTAGATAGCTGCGTTTTGGATTTAGAAGCAGATATTTCCCTGTGCTTACTGCTGTTTCTTCCTTATGCCGGTAATGGGCTGAAAACGCCTGTTTTGGGACTCTGCAGAGAAAGTGTTTGCAGACTGCTGAATCCACACACGGGTTTAACTTTGGAAGTTGCGGGCACACATTGACAACCGTTCTGTTAGATAGCTGCGTTTTGGATTTAGAAGCAGATATTTCCCTGTGCTTACTGCTGTTTCTTCCATATGCCGGTAATGGGCTGAAAACGCCTGTTTTGGGACTCTGCAGAGAAAGTGTTTGCAGACTGCTGAATCCACATACGGGTTTACCTCTGGAAGTTGAGTGCACACATTGACAACCGTTCTGTTAGGTAGCTGCGTTTTGGATTTAGAAGCAGATATTTCCCTGTGCTTACTGCTGTTTCTTCCATATGCTGGTAATGGGCTGAAAACGCCTGTTTTGGGACTCTGCAGAGAAAGTGTTTGCAGACTGCTGAATCCACACACGGGTTTAACTCTGGAAGTTGAGTGAACACATTGACAACCGTTCTGTTAGATAGCTGCGTTTTGGATTTAGAAGCAGATATTTCCCTGTGCTTACTGCTGTTTCTTCCATATGCCGGTAATGGCCTGAAAACGCCTGTTTTGGGACTCTGCACAGAAATTGTTTGCAGACTGCTGAATCCACACACGGGTTGAACTCCGGAAGTTGAGTGCACACATTGACAACCGTTCTGTTAGATAGCTGTGTTTTGGATTTAGAAGCAGATATTTCCCTGTGCTTACTGATGTTTCTTCCATATGCCGGTAATGGGCTGAAAACGCCTGTTTTGGGACTCTGCAGAGAAAGTGTTTGCAGACTGCTGAATCCACACACGGGTTTAACTCTGGAAGTTGAGTGCACACATTGACAACCCTTCTGTTAGATAGCTGCGTTTTGGATTTAGAAGCAGATATTTCCCTGTGCTTACTGCTGTTTCTTCCATATGCCGGTAATGGGCTGAAAACGCCTGTTTTGGGACTCTGCAGAGAAAGTGTTTGCAGACTGCTGAATCCACACACGGGTTGAACTCTGGAAGTTGAGTGCACACATTGACAACCGTTCTGTTAGATAGCTGCATTTTGGATTTAGAAGCAGATATTTCCCTGTGCTTACTGCTGTTTCTTCCACATGCCGGTAATGGGCTGAAAAACGCCTGTTTTGGGACTCTGCAGAGAAAGTGTTTGCAGACTGCTGAATCCACACACGGGTTTAACTCTGGAAGTTGAGTGCACACATTGACAACCGTTCTGTTAGATAGCTGCGTTTTGGATTTAGAAGCAGATATTTCCCTGTGCTTACTGCTGTTTCTTCCATATGCCGGTAATGGGCTGAAAACGCCTGTTTTGGGACTCTGCAGAGAAAGTGTTTGCAGACTGCTGAATCCACACTCGGGTTGAACTCTGGAAGTTGAGTGCACACATTGACAACCGTTCTGTTAGATAGCTGCGTTTTGGTTTTAGAAGCAGATATTTCACTGTGCTTACTGCTGTTTCTTCCATATGCCGGTAATGGGCTGAAAACGCCTGTTTTGGGACTCTGCAGAGAAAGTGTTTGCAGACTGCTGAATCCACACACGGGTTTAACTCTGGAATTTGAGTGCACACATTGACAACCGTACTGTTAGATAGCTGCGTTTTGGATTTAGAAGCAGATATTTCCCTGTGCTTACTGCTGTTTCTTCCATATGCCGGTAATGGGCTGAAAACGCCTGTTTTGGGACTCTGCAGAGAAAGTGTTTGCAGACTGCTGAATCCACACACGGGTTGAACTCTGGAAGGTGAGTGCACACATTGACAACCGTTCTGTTAGATAGCTGCGTTTTGGATTTAGAAGCAGATATTTCCCTGTGCTTGCTGCTGTTTCTTCCATATTCCGGTAATGGGCTGAAAACGCCTGTTTTGCGACTCTGCAGAGAAAGTATTTGCAGACTGCTGAATCCACACACGGGTTGAACTCTGGAAGTTGAGTGCGCACATTGACAACCGTTCTGTTAGATAGCTGTGTATTGGATTTAGAAGCAGATATTTCCCTGTGCTTACTGCTGTTTCTTCCATATGCCGGTAATGGGCTGAAAACGCCTGTTTTGGGACTCTGCAGAGAAAGTGTTTGCAGACTGCTGAATCCACACACGGGGTTAACTCTGGAAGTTGAGTGCACACATTGACAACCGTTGTGTTAGATAGCTGCGTTTTGGATTTAGAAGCAGATATTTCCCTGTGCTTACTGCTGTTTCTTCCTTATGCCGGTAATGGGCTGAAAACGCCTGTTTTGGGACTCTGCAGAGAAAGTGTTTGCAGACTGCTGAATCCACACACGGGTTTAACTCTGGAAGTTGAGTGCACACATTGACAACCGTTCTGTTATATAGCTGCGTTTTGGATTTAGAAGCAGATATTTCCCTGTGCTTACTGCTGTTTCTTCCATATGCCGGTAATGGGCTGAAAACGCCTGTTTTGGGACTCTACAGAGAAAGTGTTTGCAGACTGCTGAATCCACACACGGGTTGAACTCTGGAAGTTGAGTGCACACATTGACAACCGTTCTGTTAGATAGCTGCGTTTTGGATTTAGAAGCAGATATTTCCCTGTGCTTACTGCTGTTTCTTCCCCATGCGGGTAATGGGCTGAAAACGCCTGTTTTGGGACTCTGCAGAGAAAGTGTTTGCAGACTGCTGAATCCACACACGGGTTTAACTCTGGAAGTTGAGTGCACACATTGACAACCGTTCTGTTAGATAGCTGCGTTTTGGATTTAGAAGCAGATATTTCCCTGTGCTTACTGCTGTTTCTTCCATATGCCGGTAATGGGCTGAAAACGACTGTTTTGGGACTCTGCAGAGAAAGTGTTAGCAGACTGCTGAATCCACACACGGGTTGAATTCTGGACGTTGAGTGCACACATTGACAACAGTTCGTTAGATAGCTGCGTTTTGGATTTAGAAGCAGATATTCCCCTGTGCTTACTGCTGTTTCTTCCATATGCCGGTAATGGGCTGAAAACGCCTGTTTTGGGACTCTGCTGAGAAACTATTTGCAGACTGCTGAATCCACACACCCATTGAATTCTGGAAGTTGAGTGCACACATTGACAACCGTTCTGTTAGATAGCTGCGTTTTGGATTTAGAAGCAGATATTTCCCTGTGCTTACTGCTCTTTCTTCCATATGCCGGTAATGGGCTGAAAACGCCTGTTTTGGGACTCTGCAGAGAAAGTGTTTGCAGACTGTTGAATCCACACACGGGTTGAACTCTGGAAGTTGAGTGCGCACATTGACAACTGTTCTGTTAGATAGCTGCGTTTTGGATTTAGAAGCAGATATTTCCCTGTGCTTGCTGCTGTTTCTTCCATATGCCGGTAATGGGCTGAAAACGCCTGTTTTGGGACTCTGCAGAGAAAGTGTTTGCAGACTGCTGAATCCACACTCGGGTTGAACTCTGGAAGTTGAGTGCACACATTGACAACCGTTCTGTTAGATAGCTGCGTTTTGGTTTTAGAAGCAGATATTTCACTGTGCTTACTGCTGTTTCTTCCATATGCCGGTAATGGGCTGAAAACGCCTGTTTTGGGACTCTGCAGAGAAAGTGTTTGCAGACTGCTGAATCCACACACGGGTTTAACTCTGGAATTTGAGTGCACACATTGACAACCGTACTGTTAGATAGCTGCGTTTTGGATTTAGAAGCAGATATTTCCCTGTGCTTACTGCTGTTTCTTCCATATGCCGGTAATGGGCTGAAAACGCCTGTTTTGGGACTCTGCAGAGAAAGTGTTTGCAGACTGCTGAATCCACACACGGGTTGAACTCTGGAAGGTGAGTGCACACATTGACAACCGTTCTGTTAGATAGCTGCGTTTTGGATTTAGAAGCAGATATTTCCCTGTGCTTGCTGCTGTTTCTTCCATATTCCGGTAATGGGCTGAAAACGCCTGTTTTGCGACTCTGCAGAGAAAGTATTTGCAGACTGCTGAATCCACACACGGGTTGAACTCTGGAAGTTGAGTGCGCACATTGACAACCGTTCTGTTAGATAGCTGTGTATTGGATTTAGAAGCAGATATTTCCCTGTGCTTACTGCTGTTTCTTCCATATGCCGGTAATGGGCTGAAAACGCCTGTTTTGGGACTCTGCAGAGAAAGTGTTTGCAGACTGCTGAATCCACACACGGGGTTAACTCTGGAAGTTGAGTGCACACATTGACAACCGTTGTGTTAGATAGCTGCGTTTTGGATTTAGAAGCAGATATTTCCCTGTGCTTACTGCTGTTTCTTCCTTATGCCGGTAATGGGCTGAAAACGCCTGTTTTGGGACTCTGCAGAGAAAGTGTTTGCAGACTGCTGAATCCACACACGGGTTTAACTCTGGAAGTTGAGTGCACACATTGACAACCGTTCTGTTATATAGCTGCGTTTTGGATTTAGAAGCAGATATTTCCCTGTGCTTACTGCTGTTTCTTCCATATGCCGGTAATGGGCTGAAAACGCCTGTTTTGGGACTCTACAGAGAAAGTGTTTGCAGACTGCTGAATCCACACACGGGTTGAACTCTGGAAGTTGAGTGCACACATTGACAACCGTTCTGTTAGATAGCTGCGTTTTGGATTTAGAAGCAGATATTTCCCTGTGCTTACTGCTGTTTCTTCCCCATGCGGGTAATGGGCTGAAAACGCCTGTTTTGGGACTCTGCAGAGAAAGTGTTTGCAGACTGCTGAATCCACACACGGGTTTAACTCTGGAAGTTGAGTGCACACATTGACAACCGTTCTGTTAGATAGCTGCGTTTTGGATTTAGAAGCAGATATTTCCCTGTGCTTACTGCTGTTTCTTCCATATGCCGGTAATGGGCTGAAAACGCCTGTTTTGGGACTCTGCTGAGAAACTATTTGCAGACTGCTGAATCCACACACCCATTGAATTCTGGAAGTTGAGTGCACACATTGACAACCGTTCTGTTAGATAGCTGCGTTTTGGATTTAGAAGCAGATATTTCCCTGTGCTTACTGCTCTTTCTTCCATATGCCGGTAATGGGCTGAAAACGCCTGTTTTGGGACTCTGCAGAGAAAGTGTTTGCAGACTGTTGAATCCACACACGGGTTGAACTCTGGAAGTTGAGTGCGCACATTGACAACTGTTCTGTTAGATAGCTGCGTTTTGGATTTAGAAGCAGATATTTCCCTGTGCTTACTGCTCTTTCTTCCATATGCCGGTAATGGGCTGAAAACGCCGGTTTTGGGACTCTGCAGAGAATGTGTTTGCAGACTGCTGAATCAGCACACGGTTTTACCTCTGGAAGTTGAGTGCACACATTGACAACCGTTCTGTTAGATAGCTGCGTTTTGGATTTAGAAGCAGATATTTCCCTGTGCTTACTGCTGTTTCTTCCATATGTCGGTAATGGGCTGAAAACGACTGTTTTGGGACTCTGCAGAGAAAGTGTTTGCAGACTGCTGAATCCACACACGGGGTTAACTCTGGAAGTTGAGTGCACACATTGACAACCGTTCTGTTAGATAGCTGCGTTTTGGATTTAGAAGCAGATATTTCCCTGTGCTTACTGCTGTTTCTTCCTTATGCCGGTAATGGGCTGAAAACGCCTGTTTTGGGACTCTGCAGAGAAAGTGTTTGCAGACTGCTGAATCCACACACGGGTTTAACTTTGGAAGTTGAGGGCACACATTGACAACCGTTCTGTTAGATAGCTGCGTTTTGGATTTAGAAGCAGATATTTCCCTGTGCTTACTGCTGTTTCTTCCATATGCCGGTAATGGGCTGAAAACGCCTGTTTTGGGACTCTGCAGAGAAAGTGTTTGCAGACTGCTGAATCCACACACGGGTTGAACTCTGGAAGGTGAGTGCACACATTGACAACCGTTCTGTTAGATAGCTTCGTTTTGGATTTAGAAGCAGATATTTCCCTGTGATTACAGCTGTTTCTTCCATAGGCCGGTAATGGGCTGAAAACGCCTGTTTTGGGACTCTGCAGAGAAAGTGTTTGCAGACTGCTGAATCCACACACGGGTTTAACTCTGGAAGTTGAGTGCACACATTGACAACCGTTCTGTTAGATAGCTGCGTTTTGGATTTAGAAGCAGATATTTCCCTGTGCTTACTGCTGTTTCTTCCATATGCCGGTAATGGGCTGAAAATGCCTGTTTTGGGACTCTGCAGAGAAAGTGTTTGCAGACTGCTGAATCCACCCACGGGTGGAACTCTGGAAGTTGAGTGCACACTTTGACAACCGTTCTGTTAGATAGCTGCGTTTTGGATTTAGAAGCAGATATTTCCCTGTGCTTACTGCTGTTTCTTCCACATGCCGGTAATGGGCTGAAAACGCCTGTTTTGGGTCTCTGCAGAGAAAGTGTTTGCAGACTGCTGAATCCACACACGGGTTGAACTCTGGAAGTTGAGTGCACACATTGACAACCGTTCTGTTAGATTGCTGCGTTTTGGATTTAGAAGCAGATATTTCCCTGTGCTTACTGCTGTTTCTTCCATATGCCGGTAATGGGCTGAAAACGCCTGTTTTGGGACTCTGCAGAGAAAGTGTTTGCAGAGTGCTGAATCCACACACGGGTTGAACTCTGGAAGTTGAGTGAACACATTGACAACCGTTCTGTTAGATAGCTGCGTTTTGGATTTAGAAGCAGATATTTCCCTGTGCTTACTGCTGTTTCTTCCTTATGCCGGTAATGGGCTGAAAACGCCTGTTTTGGGACTCTGCAGAGAAAGTGTTTGCAGACTGCTGAATCCACCCACGGGTGCAACTCTGGAAGTTGAGTGCACACTTTGACAACCGTTCTGTTAGATATCTGCGTTTTGGATTTAGAAGCAGATATTTCCCTGTGCTTACTGCTGTTTTTTCCACATGCCGGTAATGGGCTGAAAACGCCTGTTTTGGGACTCTGCAGAGAAAGTGTTTGCAGACTGCTGAATCCACACACGGGTTTAACTCTGGAAGTTGAGTGCACACATTGACAACCGTTCTGTTAGATAGCTGCGTTTTGGATTTAGAAGCAGATATTTCCCTGTGCTTACTGCTGTTTCTTCCATATGCCGGTAATGGGCTGAAAACGCCTGTTTTGGGACTCTGCAGAGAAAGTGTTTGCAGACTGCTGAATCCACACACGGGTTGAACTCTGGAAGTTGAGTGCACACATTGACAACCGTCCTGTTAGAAAGCTGCGTTTTGGATTTAGAAGCAGATATTTCCCTGTGCTTACTGCTGTTTCTTCCATATGCTGGTAATGGGCTGAAAACGCCTGTTTTGGGACTCTGCAGAGAAAGTGTTTGCAGACTGCTGAATCCACACACGGGTTTAACTCTGGAAGTTGAGTGAACACATTGAAAACCGTTCTGTTAGATAGCTGCGTTTTGGATTTAGAAGCAGATATTTCCCTGTGCTTACTGCTGTTTCTTCCATATGCCGGTAATGGCCTGAAAACGCCTGTTTTGGGACTCTGCACAGAAATTGTTTGCAGACTGCTGAATCCACACACGGGTTGAACTCCGGAAGTTGAGTGCACACATTGACAACCGTTCTGTTAGATAGCTGCGTTTTGGATTTAGAAGCAGATATTTCCCTGTGCTTACTGATGTTTCTTCCATATGCCGGTAATGGGCTGAAAACGCCTGTTTTGGGACTCTGCAGAGAAAGTGTTTGCAGACTGCTGAATCCACACACGGGTTTAACTCTGGAAGTTGAGTGCACACATTGACAACCCTTCTGTTAGATAGCTGCGTTTTGGATTTTGGAGCAGATATTTCCCTGTGCTTACTGCTGTTTCTTCCATATGCCGGTAATGGGCTGAAAACGACTGTTTTGGGACTCTGCAGAGAAAGTGTTTGCAGACTGCTGAATCCACACACGGGGTTAACTCTGGAAGTTGAGTGCACACATTGACAACCGTTCTGTTAGATAGCTGCGTTTTGGATTTAGAAGCAGATATTTCCCTGTGCTTACTGCTGTTTCTTCCTTATGCCGGTAATGGGCTGAAAACGCCTGTTTTGGGACTCTGCAGAGAAAGTGTTAGCAGACTGCTGAATCCACACACGGGTTGAACTCTGGACGTTGAGTGCACACATTGACAACAGTTCGTTAGATAGCTGCGTTTTGGATTTAGAAGCAGATATTTCCCTGTGCTTACTGCTGTTTCTTCCATATGCCGGTAATGGGCTGAAAACGACTGTTTTGGGACTCTGCAGAGAAAGTGTTAGCAGACTGCTGAATCCACACACGGGTTGAACTCTGGACGTTGAGTGCACACATTGACAACCGTTCTGTTAGATAGCTGCGTTTTGGATTTAGAAGCAGATATTTCCCTGTGCTTACTGCTGTTTCTTCCATATGCCGGTAATGGGCTGAAAATGCCTGTTTTGGGACTCTGCAGAGAAAGTGTTTGCAGACTGCTGAATCCACCCACGGGTGGAACTCTGGAAGTTGAGTGCACACTTTGACAACCGTTCTGTTAGATAGCTGCGTTTTGGATTTAGAAGCAGATATTTCCCTGTGCTTACTGCTGTTTCTTCCACATGCCGGTAATGGGCTGAAAACGCCTGTTTTGGGACTCTGCAGAGAAAGTGTTTGCAGACAGCTGAATCCACACACGGGTTGAACTCTGGAAGTTGAGTGCACACATTGACAACCGTTCTGTTAGATTGCTGCGTTTTGGATTTAGAAGCAGATATTTCCCTGTGCTTACTGCTGTTTCTTCCATATGCCGGTAATGGGCTGAAAACGCCTGTTTTGGGACTCTGCAGAGAAAGTGTTTGCAGACTGCTGAATCCACACACGGGTTGAACTCTGGAAGTTGAGTGAACACATTGATAACCGTTCTGTTAGATAGCTGCGTTTTGGATTTAGAAGCAGATATTTCCCTGTGCTTACTGCTGTTTCTTCCATATGCCGGTAATGGGCTGAAAACGCCTGTTTTGGGACTCTGCAGAGAAAGTGTTTGCAGACTGCTGAATCCACCCACGGGTGGAACTCTGGAAGTTGAGTGCACACTTTGACAACCGTTCTGTTAGATATCTGCGTTTTGGATTTAGAAGCAGATATTTCCCTGTGCTTACTGCTGTTTCTTCCACATGCCGGTAATGGGCTGAAAACGCCTGTTTTGGGACTCTGCAGAGAAAGTGTTTGCAGACTGCTGAATTCACACACGGGTTTAACTCTGGAAGTTGAGTGCACACATTGACAACCGTTCTGTTAGATAGCTGCATTTTGGATTTAGAAGCAGATATTTCCCTGTGCTTACTGCTGTTTCTTCCATATGCCGGTAATGGGCTGAAAACGCCTGTTTTGGGACTCTGCAGAGAAAGTGTTTGCAGACTGCTGAATCCACACACGGGTTGAACTCTGGAAGTTGAGTGCACACATTGACAACCGTTCTGTTAGATAGCTGCGTTTTGGATTTAGAAGCAGATATTTCCCTGTGCTTACTGCTGTTTCTTCCACATGCCGGTAATGGGCTGAAAACGCCTGTTTTGGGACTCTGCAGAGAAAGTGTTTGCAGACTGCTGAATCCACACACGGGTTGAAATCTGGAAGTTGAGTGCACACATTGACAACCGTTCTGTTAGATAGCTGCGTTTTGGATTTAGAAGCAGATATTTCCCTGTGCTTACTGCTGTTTCTTCCATATGCCGGTAATGGGCTGAAAACGCCTGTTTTGGGACTCTGCAGAGAAAGTGTTTGAAGACTGCTGAATCAGCACACGGTTTTACCTCTGGAAGTTGAGTGCACACATTGACAACTGTTCTGTTAGATAGCTGCGTTTTGGATTTAGAAGCAGATATTTCCCTGTGATTACGGCTGTTTCTTCCATATGCCGGTAATGGGCTAAAAACGCCTGTTGTGGGACTCTGCAGAGAAAGTGTTTGCAGACTGCTGAATCCGCACACGGGTTTAACTCTGGAAGTTGAGTGCACACATTGACAACCGTTCTGTTAGATAGCTGCGTTTTGGAGTTAGAAGCAGATATTTCCCTGTGCTTACTGCTGTTTCTTCCATATGCCGGTAATGGGCTGAAAACGCCTGTTTTGGGAATCTGCAGAGAAAGTGTTTGCAGACTGCTGAATCCACACACGGGTTGAACTCTGGAAGTTGAGTGCACACATTGACAACCGTTCTGTTAGATAGCTGCGTTTTGGATTTAGAAGCAGATATTTCCCTGTGCTTACTGCTGTTTCTTCCATATGCCGGTAATAGGCTGAAAACGCCTGTTTTGGGACTCTGCAGAGAAAGTGTTTGCAGACTGCTGAATCCACACACGGGTTTAACTCTGGAAGGTGAGTGCACACATTGACAACCGTTCTGTTAGATAGCTGCGTTTTGGATTTAGAAGCAGATATTTCCCTGTGCTTACTGCTGTTTCTTCCATATGCTGGTAATGGGCTGAAAACGCCTGTTTTGGGACTCTGCAGAGAAAGTGTTTGCAGACTGCTGAATCCACACACGGGTTTAACTCTGGAAGTTGAGTGAACACATTGAAAACCGTTCTGTTAGATAGCTGCGTTTTGGATTTAGAAGCAGATATTTCCCTGTGCTTACTGCTGTTTCTTCCATATGCCGGTAATGGCCTGAAAACGCCTGTTTTGGGACTCTGCACAGAAATTGTTTGCAGACTGCTGAATCCACACACGGGTTGAACTCCGGAAGTTGAGTGCACACATTGACAACCGTTCTGTTAGATAGCTGCGTTTTGGATTTAGAAGCAGATATTTCCCTGTGCTTACTGATGTTTCTTCCATATGCCGGTAATGGGCTGAAAACGCCTGTTTTGGGACTCTGCAGAGAAAGTGTTTGCAGACTGCTGAATCCACACACGGGTTTAACTCTGGAAGTTGAGTGCACACATTGACAACCCTTCTGTTAGATAGCTGCGTTTTGGATTTAGGAGCAGATATTTCCCTATGCTTACTGCTGTTTCTTCCATATGCCGGTAATGGGCTGAAAACGACTGTTTTGGGACTCTGCAGAGAAAGTGTTTGCAGACTGCTGAATCCACACACGGGGTTAACTCTGGAAGTTGAGTGCACACATTGACAACCGTTCTGTTAGATAGCTGCGTTTTGGATTTAGAAGCAGATATTTCCCTGTGCTTACTGCTGTTTCTTCCTTATGCCGGTAATGGGCTGAAAACGCCTGTTTTGGGAGTCTGCAGAGAAAGTGTTAGCAGACTGCTGAATCCACACACGGGTTGAACTCTGGACGTTGAGTGCACACATTGACAACAGTTCGTTAGATAGCTGCGTTTTGGATTTAGAAGCAGATATTTCCCTGTGCTTACTGCTGTTTCTTCCATATGCCGGTAATGGGCTGAAAACGACTGTTTTGGGACTCTGCAGAGAAAGTGTTAGCAGACTGCTGAATCCACACACGGGTTGAACTCTGGACGTTGAGTGCACACATTGACAACAGTTCGTTAGATAGCTGCGTTTTGGATTTAGAAGCAGATATTCCCCTGTGCTTACTGCTGTTTCTTCCATATGCCGGTAATGGGCTGAAAACGCCTGTTTTGGGACTCTGCAGAGAATGTGTTTGCAGACTGCTGAATCAGCACACCGGTTTTACCTCTGGAAGTTGAGTGCACACATTGACAACCGTTCTGTTAGATAGCTGCGTTTTGGATTTAGAAGCAGATATTTCCCTGTGCTTACTGCTGTTTCTTCCATATGCCGGTAATGGGCTGAAAACGACTGTTTTGGGACTCTGCAGAGAAAGTGTTTGCAGACTGCTGAATCCACACACGGGGTTAACTCTGGAAGTTGAGTGCACACATTGACAACCGTTCTGTTAGATAGCTGCGTTTTGGATTTAGAAGCAGATATTTCCCTGTGCTTACTGCTGTTTCTTCCACATGCCGGTAATGGGCTGAAAACGCCTGTTTTGGGACTCTGCAGAGAAAGTGTTTGCAGACTGCTGAATCCACACACGGGTTTAACTTTGGAAGTTGAGGGCACACATTGACAACCGTTCTGTTAGATAGCTGCGTTTTGGATTTAGAAGCAGATATTTCCCTGTGCTTACTGCTGTTTCTTCCATATGCCGGTAATGGGCTGAAAACGCCTGTTTTGGGACTCTGCAGAGAAAGTGTTTGCAGACTGCTGAATCCACACACGGGTTTAACTCTGGAAGGTGAGTGCACACATTGACAACCGTTCTGTTAGATAGCTTCGTTTTGGATTTAGAAGCAGATATTTCCCTGTGATTACAGCTGTTTCTTCCATATGCCGGTAATGGGCTGAAAACGCCTGTTTTGGGACTCTGCAGAGAAAGTGTTTGCAGACTGCTGAATCCACACACGGGTTTAACTCTGGAAGTTGAGTGCGCACATTGACAACCGTTCTGTTAGATAGCTGCGTTTTGGATTTAGAAGCAGATATTTCCCTGTGCTTACTGCTGTTTCTTCCATATGCCGGTAATGGGCTGAAAACGCCTGTGTTGGGACTCTGCAGAGAAAGTGTTTGCAGACTACTGAATCCACCCACGGGTGGAACTCTGGAAGTTGAGTGCACACTTTGACAACCGTTCTTTTAGATAGCTGCGTTTTGGATTTAGAAGCAGATATTTCCCTGTGCTTACTGCTGTTTCTTCCACATGCCGGTAATGGGCTGAAAACGCCTGTTTTGGGACTCTGCAGAGAAAGTGTTTGCAGACTGCTGAATCCACACACGGGTTGAACTCTGGAAGTTGAGTGCACACATTGACAACCGTTCTGTTAGATAGCTGCGTTTTGGATTTAGAAGCAGATATTTCCCTGTGCTTACTGCTGTTTCTTCCATATGCCGGTAATGGGCTGAAAACGCCTGTTTTGGGATTCTGCAGAGAAAGTGTTTGCAGACTGCTGAATCCACACACGGGTTGAACTCTGGAAGTTGAGTGAACACATTGACAACCGTTCTGTTAGATAGCTGCATTTTGGATTTAGAAGCAGATATTTCCCTGTGCTTACTGCTGTTTCTTCCATATGCCGGTAATGGGCTGAAAACGCCTGTTTTGGGACTCTGCAGAGAAAGTGTTTGCAGACTGCTGAATCCACACACGGGGTTAACTCTGGAAGTTGAGTGCACACATTGACAACCGTTCTGTTAGATAGCTGCGTTTTGGATTTAGAAGCAGATATTTCCCTGTGCTTACTGCTGTTTCTTCCTTATGCCGGTAATGGGCTGAAAACGGCTGTTTTGGGACTCTGCAGAGAAAGTGTTTGCAGACTGCTGAATCCACACACGGGTTTAATTTTGGAAGTTGAGTGCACACATTGACAACCGTTCTGTTAGATAGCTGCGTTTTGGATTTAGAAGCAGATATTTCCCTGTGCTTACTGCTGTTTCTTCCATATGCCGGTAATGGGCTGAAAACGCCTGTTTTGGGACTCTGCAGAGAAAGTGTTTGCAGACTGCTGAATCCACACACGGGTTGAACTCTAGAAGGTGAGTGCACACATTGACAACCGTTCTGTTAGATAGCTGCGTTTTGGATTTAGAAGCAGATATTTCCCTGTGCTTACTGCTGTTTCTTCCATATGCCGGTAATGGGCTGAAAACTCCTGTTTTGGGACTCTGCAGAGAAAGTGTTTGCAGACTGCTGAATCCACACACGGGTTGAACTCTGGAAGTTGAGTGCACACATTGACAACCGTTCTGTTAGATAGCTGCGTTTTGGATTTAGAAGCAGATATTTCCCTGTGCTTACTGCTGTTTCTTCCATATGCCGGTAATGGGCTGAAAACGCCTGTTTTGGGACTCTGCAGAGAAAGTGTTTGCAGACTGCTGAATCCACCCACGGGTGGAACTCTGGAAGTTGAGTGCACACTTTGACAACCGTTCTGTTAGATAGCTGCGTTTTGGATTTAGAAGCAGATATTTCCCTGTGCTTACTGCTGTTTCTTCCACATGTCGGTAATGGGCTGAAAACGCCTGTTTTGGGACTCTGCAGAGAAAGTGTTTGCAGACTGCTGAATCCACACACGGGTTGAACTCTGGAAGTTGAGTGCACACATTGACAACCGTTCTGTTTGATAGCTGCGTTTTGGATTTAGAAGCAGATATTTCCCTGTGGTTACTGCTGTTTCTTCCTTATGCCGGTAATGGGCTGAAACCGCCTGTTTTGGGACTCTGCAGAGAAAGTGTTTGCAGACTGCTGAATCCACACACGGGTTGAACTCTGGAAGTTGAGTGCACACATTGACAACCGTTCTGTTAGATAGCTGCGTTTTGGATTTAGAAGCAGATATTTCCCTGTGCTTACTGCTGTTTCTTCCTTATGCCGGTAATGGGCTGAAAACGCCTGTTTTGGGAAACTGCAGAGAAAGTGTTTGCAGACTGCTGAATCCACACACGGGTTTAATTTCGGAAGTTGAGTGCACACATTGACAACCGTTCTGTTAGATAGCTGCGTTTTGGATTTAGAAGCAGATATTTCCCTGTGCTTACTGCTGTTTCTTCCATATGCCGGTAATGGGCTGAAAACGCCTGTTTTGGGACTCTGCAGAGAAAGTGTTTGCAGACTGCTGAATCCACACACGGGTTGAACTCTAGAAGGTGAGTGCACACATTGACAACCGTTCTGTTAGATAGCTGCGTTTTGGATTTAGAAGCAGATATTTCCCTGTGATTACAGCTGTTTCTTCCATATGCCGGTAATGGGCTGAAAACGCCTGTTTTGGGACTCTGCTGAGAAAGTGTTTGCAGACTGCTGAATCCTCACACGGGTTTAACTCTGGAAGTTGAGTGCACACTTTGACAACCGTACGGTTAGAAAGCTGCGTTTTGGATTTAGAAGCAGATATTTCCCTGTGCTTACTGCTGTTTCTTCCACATGCCGGTAATGGGCTCAAAACGCCTGTTTTGGGACTCTGCAGAGAAAGTGTTTGCAGACTGCTGAATCCACACACGGGTTGAACTCTGGAAGTTGAGTGCACACATTGACAACCGTTCTGTTAGATAGCTGCGTTTTGGATTTAGAAGCAGATATTTCCCTGTGCTTACAGCTGTTTCTTCCATATGCCGGTAATGGGCTGAAAACGCCTGTTTTGGGACTCTGCAGAGAAAGTGTTTGCAGACTGCTGAATCCACACACGGGTTGAACTCTGGAAGTTGAGTGAACACATTGACAACCGTTCTGTTAGATAGCTGCATTTTGGATTTAGAAGCAGATATTTCCCTGTGCTTACTGCTGTTTCTTCCATATGCCGGTAATGGGCTGAAAACGCCTGTTTTGGGACTCTGCAGAGAAAGTGTTTGCAGACTGCTGAATCCACACACGGGGTTAACTCTGGAAGTTGAGTGCACACATTGACAACCGTTCTGTTAGATAGCTGCGTTTTGGATTTAGAAGCAGATATTTCCCTGTGCTTACTGCTGTTTCTTCCTTATGCCGGTAATGGGCTGAAAACGCCTGTTTTGGGACTCTGCAGAGAAAGTGTTTGCAGACTGCTGAATCCACACACGGGTTTAATTTTGGAAGTTGAGTGCACACATTGACAACAGTTCTGTTAGATAGCTGCGTTTTGGATTTAGAAGCAGATATTTCCCTGTGCTTACTGCTGTTTCTTCCATATGCCGGTAATGGGCTGAAAACGCCTGTTTTGGGACTCTGCAGAGAAAGTGTTTGCAGACTGCTGAATCCACACACGGGTTGAACTCTAGAAGGTGAGTGCACACATTGACAACCGTTCTGTTAGATAGCTGCGTTTTGGATTTAGAAGCAGATATTTCCATGTGATTACAGCTGTTTCTTCCATATGCCGGTAATGGGCTGAAAACGCCTGTTTTGGGACTCTGCAGAGAAAGTGTTTGCAGACTGCTGAATCCACACACGGGTTTAACTCTGGAAGTTGAGTGCACACATTGACAACCGTTCTGTTAGATAGCTGCGTTTTGGATTTAGAAGCAGATATTTCCCTGTGCTTACTGCTGTTTCTTCCATATGCCGGTAATGGGCTGAAAACGCCTGTTTTGGGACTCTGCAGAGAAAGTGTTTGCAGACTGCTGAATCCACCCACGGGTGGAACTCTGGAAGTTGAGTGCACACTTTGACAACCGTTCTGTTAGATAGCTGCGTTTTGGATTTAGAAGCAGATATTTCCCTGTGCTTACTGCTGTTTCTTCCACATGCCGGTAATGGGCTGAAAACGCCTGTTTTGGGACTCTGCAGAGAAAGTGTTTGCAGACTGCTGAATCCACACACGGGTTGAACTCTGGAAGTTGAGTGCACACATTGACAACCGTTCTGTTAGATAGCTGCGTTTTGGATTTAGAAGCAGATATTTCCCTGTGCTTACTGCTGTTTCTTCCATATGCCGGTAATGGGCTGAAAACGCCTGTTTTGGGACTCTGCAGAGAAAGTGTTTGCAGACTGCTGAATCCACACACGGGTTGAACTCTGGAAGTTGAGTGAACACATTGACAACCGTTCTGTTAGATAGCTGCATTTTGGATTTAGAAGCAGATATTTCCCTGTGCTTACTGCTGTTTCTTCCATATGCCGGTAATGGGCTGAAAACGCCTGTTTTGGGACTCTGCAGAGAAAGTGTTTGCAGACTGCTGAATCCACACACGGGTTTAGTGTTGGAAGTTGAGTGCACACATTGACAACCGTTCTGTTAGATAGCTGCGTTTTGGATTTAGAAGCAGATATTTCCCTGTGCTTACTGCTGTTTCTTCCATATGCCGGTAATGGGCTGAAAACGCCTGTTTTGGGACTCTGCAGAGAAAGTGTTTGCAGACTGCTGAATCCACACACGGGTTGAACTCTAGAAGGTGAGTGCACACATTGACAACCGTTCTGTTAGATAGCTGCGTTTTGTATTTAGAAGCAGATATTTCCCTGTGATTACAGCTGTTTCTTCCATATGCCGGTAATGGGCTGAAAACGCCTGTTTTGGGACTCTGCAGAGAAAGTGTTTGCAGACTGCTGAATCCACACACGGGTTTAACTATGGAAGTTGAGTGCACACATTGACAACCGTTCTGTTAGATAGCTGCGTTTTGGATTTAGAAGCAGATATGTCCCTGTGCTTACTGCTGTTTCTTCCATATGCCGGTAATGGGCTGAAAACGCCTGTTTTGGGACTCTGCAGAGAAAGTGTTTGCAAACTGCTGAATCCACCCACGGGTGGAACTCTGGAAGTTGAGTGCACACTTTGACAACCGTTCTGTTAGATAGCTGCGTTTTGGATTTAGAAGCAGATATTTCCCTGTGCTTACTGCTGTTTCTTCCACATGCCGGTAATGGGCTGAAAACGCCTGTTTTGGGACTCTGCAGAGAAAGTGTTTGCAGACTGCTGAATCCACACACGGGTTTAACTCTGGAAGTTGAGTGCACACATTGACAACCGTTCTGTTAGATAGCTGCGTTTTGGATTTAGAAGCAGATATTTCCCTGTTCTTACTGCTGTTTCTTCCATATGCCGGTAATGGGCTGAAAACGCCTGTTTTGGGACTCTGCAGAGAAAGTGTTTGCAGACTGCTGAATCCACACACGGGTTGAACTCTGGAAGTTGAGTGCACACATTGACAACCGTCCTGTTAGAAAGCTGCGTTTTGGATTTAGAAGCAGATATTTCCCTGTGCTTACTGCTGTTTCTTCCATATGCCGGTAATGGGCTGAAAATGCCTGTTTTGGGACTCTGCAGAGAAAGTGTTTGCAGACTGCTGAATCCACACACGGGTTGAACTCTGTAAGTTGAGTGCACACATTGACAACCGTTCTGTTAGATAGCTGCGTTTTGGATTTAGAAGCAGATATTTCCCTGTGCTTACTGCTGTTTCTTCCACATGCCGGTAATGGGCTGAAAACGCCTGTTTTGGGACTCTGCAGAGAAAGTGTTTGCAGACTGCTGAATCCACACACGGGTTGAAATCTGGAAGTTGAGTGCACACATTGACAACCGTTCTGTTAGATAGCTGCGTTTTGGATTTAGAAGCAGATATTTCCCTGTGCTTACTGCTGTTTTTCCATATGCCAGTAATGGGCTGAAAACGCCTGTTTTGGGACTCTGCAGAGAAAGTGTTTGAAGACTGCTGAATCAGCACACGGTTTTACCTCTGGAAGTTGAGTGCACACATTGACAACTGTTCTGTTAGATAGCTGCGTTTTGGATTTAGAAGCAGATATTTCCCTGTGATTACGGCTGTTTCTTCCATATGCCGGTAATGGGCTAAAAACGCCTGTTGTGGGACTCTGCAGAGAAAGTGTTTGCAGACTGGTGAATCCGCACACGGGTTTAACTCTGGAAGTTGAGTGCACACATTGACAACCGTTCTGTTAGATAGCTGCGTTTTGGAGTTAGAAGCAGATATTTCCCTGTGCTTACTGCTGTTTCTTCCATATGCCGGTAATGGGCTGAAAACGCCTGTTTTGGGACTCTGCAGAGAAAGTGTTTGCAGACTGCTGAATCCACACACGGGTTGAACTCTGGAAGTTGAGTGCACACATTGACAACCGTTCTGTTAGATAGCTGCGTTTTGGATTTAGAAGCAGATATTTCCCTGTGCTTACTGCTGTTTCTTCCATATGCCGGTAATGGGCTGAAAACGCCTGTTTTGGGACTCTGCAGAGAAAGTGTTTGCAGACTGCTGAATCGACACACGGGTTTAACTCTGGAAGGTGAGTGCACACATTGACAACCGTTCTGTTAGATAGCTGCGTTTTGGATTTAGAAGCAGATATTTCCCTGTGCTTACTGCTGTTTCTTCCATATGCTGGTAATGGGCTGAAAACGCCTGTTTTGGGACTCTGCAGAGAAAGTGTTTGCAGACTGCTGAATCCACACACGGGTTTAACTCTGGAAGTTGAGTGAACACATTGAAAACCGTTCTGTTAGATAGCTGCGTTTTGGATTTAGAAGCAGATATTTCCCTGTGCTTACCGCTGTTTCTTCCATATGCCGGTAATGGCCTGAAAACGCCTGTTTTGGGATTCTGCACAGAAATTGTTTGCAGACTGCTGAATCCACATACGGGTTGAACTCCGGAAGTTGAGTGCACACATTGTCAACCGTTCTGTTAGATAGCTGCGTTTTGGATTTAGAAGCAGATATTTCCCTGTGCTTACTGATGTTTCTTCCATATGCCGGTAATGGGCTGAAAACGCCTGTTTTGGGACTCTGCAGAGAAAGTGTTTGCAGACTGCTGAATCCACACACGGGTTTAACTCTGGAAGTTGAGTGCACACATTGACAACCCTTCTGTTAGAAAGCTGCGTTTTGGATTTAGAAGCAGATATTTCCCTGTGCTTACTGCTGTTTCTTCCATATGCCGGTAATGGGCTGAAAACGCCTGTTTTGGGACTCTGCAGAGAAAGTGTTTGCAGACTGGTGAATCCGCACACGGGTTTAACTCTGGAAGTTGAGTGCACACATTGACAACCGTTCTGTTAGATAGCTGCGTTTTGGAGTTAGAAGCAGATATTTCCCTGTGCTTACTGCTGTTTCTTCCATATGCCGGTAATGGGCTGAAAACGCCTGTTTTGGGACTCTGCAGAGAAAGTGTTTGCAGACTGCTGAATCCACACACGGGTTGAACTCTGGAAGTTGAGTGCACACATTGACAACCGTTCTGTTAGATAGCTGCGTTTCGGATTTAGAAGCAGATATTTCCCTGTGCTTACTGCTGTTTCTTCCATATGCCGGTAATGGGCTGAAAACGCCTGTTTTGGGACTCTGCAGAGAAAGTGTTTGCAGACTGCTGAATCGACACACGGGTTTAACTCTGGAAGGTGAGTGCACACATTGACAACCGTTCTGTTAGATAGCTGCGTTTTGGATTTAGAAGCAGATATTTCCCTGTGCTTACTGCTGTTTCTTCCATATGCTGGTAATGGGCTGAAAACGCCTGTTTTGGGACTCTGCAGAGAAAGTGTTTGCAGACTGCTGAATCCACACACGGGTTTAACTCTGGAAGTTGAGTGAACACATTGAAAACCGTTCTGTTAGATAGCTGCGTTTTGGATTTAGAAGCAGATATTTCCCTGTGCTTACCGCTGTTTCTTCCATATGCCGGTAATGGCCTGAAAACGCCTGTTTTGGGATTCTGCACAGAAATTGTTTGCAGACTGCTGAATCCACATACGGGTTGAACTCCGGAAGTTGAGTGCACACATTGTCAACCGTTCTGTTAGATAGCTGCGTTTTGGATTTAGAAGCAGATATTTCCCTGTGCTTACTGATGTTTCTTCCATATGCCGGTAATGGGCTGAAAACGCCTGTTTTGGGACTCTGCAGAGAAAGTGTTTGCAGACTGCTGAATCCACACACGGGTTTAACTCTGGAAGTTGAGTGCACACATTGACAACCCTTCTGTTAGAAAGCTGCGTTTTGGATTTAGAAGCAGATATTTCCCTGTGCTTACTGCTGTTTCTTCCATATGCCGGTAATGGGCTGAAAACGCCTGTTTTGGGACTCTGCAGAGAAAGTGTTTGCAGACTGCTGAATCCACCCACGGCTGGAACTCTGGAAGTTGAGTGCACACTTTGACAACCGTTCTGTTAGATAGCTGCGTTTTGGATTTAGAAGCAGATATTTCCCTGTCCTTACTGCTGTTTCTTCCACATGCCGGTAATGGGCTGAAAACGCCTGTTTTGGGACTCTGCAGAGAAAGTGTTTGCAGACTGCTGAATCCACACACGGGTTTAACTCTGGAAGTTGAGTGCACACATTGACAACCGTTCTGTTAGATAGCTGCGTTTTGGATTTAGAAGCAGATATTTCCCTGTGCTTACTGCTGTTTCTTCCATAAGCCGGTAATGGGCTGAAAACGCCTGTTTTGGGACTCTGCAGAGAAAGTGTTTGCAGACTGCTGAATCCACACACGGGTTGAACTCTGGAAGTTGAGTGCACACATTGACAACCGTCCTGTTAGAAAGCTGCGTTTTGGATTTAGAAGCAGATATTTCCCTGTGCTTACTGCTGTTTCTTCCATATGCCGGTAATGGGCTGAAAATGCCTGTTTTGGGACTCTGCAGATAAAGTGTTTGCAGACTGCTGAATCCACACATGGGTTGAACTCTGGAAGTTGAGTGCACACATTGACAACCGTTGTGTTAGATAGCTGCGTTTTGGATTTAGAAGCAGATATTTCCCTGTGCTTACTGCTGTTTCTTCCATATGCCGGTAATGGGCTGAAAACGCCTGTTTTGGGACTCTGCAGAGAAAGTGTTTGCAGACTGCTGAATCAGCACACGGTTTTACCTCTGGAAGTTGAGTGCACACATTGACAACCGTTCTGTTAGATAGCTGCGTTTTGGATTTAGAAGCAGATATTTCCCTGTGCTTACTGCTGTTTCTTCCATATGCCGGTAATGGGCTGAAAACGCCTGTTTTGGGACTCTGCAGAGAAAGTGTTTGCAGACTGCTGAATCCACACACGGGTTTAACTCTGGAAGTTGAGTGCACACATTGACAATCGTTCTGTTAGATAGCTGGGTTTTGGATTTAGAAGCAGATATTTCCCTGTGCTTACTGCTGTTTCTTCCATATGCCGGTAATGGGCTGAAAACGCCTGTTTTGGGACTCTGCAGAGAAAGTGTTTGCAGACTGCTGAATCCACACACGGGGTTAACTCTGGAAGTTGAGTGCACACATTGACAACCGTTCTGTTAGATAGCTGCGTTTTGGATTTAGAAGCAGATATTTCCCTGTGCTTACTGCTGTTTCTTCCTTATGCCGGTAATGGGCTGAAAAGCCTGTTTTGGGACTCTGCAGAGAAAGTGTTTGCAGACTGCTGAATCCACACACGGGTTTAACTTTGGAAGTTGCGGGCACACATTGACAACCGTTCTGTTAGATAGCTGCGTTTTGGATTTAGAAGCAGATATTTCCCTGTGCTTACTGCTGTTTCTTCCATATGCCGGTAATGGGCTGAAAACACCTGTTTTGGGACTCTGCAGAGAAAGTGTTTGCAGACTGCTGAATCCACACACGGGTTGAACTCTGGAAGGTGAGTGCACACATTGACAACCGTTCTGTTAGATAGCTGCGTTTTGGATTTAGAAGCAGATATTTCCCTGTGCTTACTGCTGTTTCTTCCATATGCTGGTAATGGGCTGAAAACGCCTGTTTTGGGACTCTGCAGAGAAAGTGTTTGCAGACTGCTGAATCCACCCACGGGTGGAACTCTGGAAGTTGAGTGCACACATTGACAACCGTTCTGTTAGATAGCTGCGTTTTGGATTTAGAAGCAGATATTTCCCTGTGCTTACTGCTGTTTCTTCCACATGCCGGTAATGGGCTGAAAACGCCTGTTTTGGGACTCTGCAGAGAAAGTGTTTGCAGACTGCTGAATCCACACACGGGTTTAACTCTGGAAGTTGAGTGCACACATTGACAACCGTTCTGTTAGATAGCTGCGTTTTGGATTTAGAAGCAGATATTTCCCTGTTCTTACTGCTGTTTCTTCCATATGCCGGTAATGGGCTGAAAACGCCTGTTTTGGGACTCTGCAGAGAAAGTGTTTGCAGACTGCTGAATCCACACACGGGTTGAACTCTGGAAGTTGAGTGCACACATTGACAACCGTCCTGTTAGAAAGCTGCGTTTTGGATTTAGAAGCAGATATTTCCCTGTGCTTACTGCTGTTTCTTCCATATGCCGGTAATGGGCTGAAAATGCCTGTTTTGGGACTCTGCAGAGAAAGTGTTTGCAGACTGCTGAATCCACACACGGGTTGAACTCTGGAAGTTGAGTGCACACATTGACAACCGTTCTGTTAGATAGCTGCGTTTTGGATTTAGAAGCAGATATTTCCCTGTGCTTACTGCTGTTTCTTCCACATGACGGTAATGGGCTGAAAACGCCTGTTTTGGGACTCTGCAGAGAAAGTGTTTGCAGACTGCTGAATCCACACACGGGTTGAAATCTGGAAGTTGAGTGCACACATTGAAAACCGTTCTGTTAGATAGCTGCGTTTTGGATTTAGAAGCAGATATTTCCCTGTGCTTACTGCTGTTTCTTCCATATGCCAGTAATGGGCTGAAAACGCCTGTTTTGGGACTCTGCAGAGCAAGTGTTTGAAGACTGCTGAATCAGCACACGGTTTTACCTCTGGAAGTTGAGTGCACACATTGAAAACTGTTCTGTTAGATAGCTGCGTTTTGGATTTAGAAGCAGATATTTCCCTGTGATTACGGCTGTTTCTTCCATATGCCGGTAATGGGCTAAAAACGCCTGTTGTGGGACTCTGCAGAGAAAGTGTTTGCAGACTGCTGAATCCGCACACGGGTTTAACTCTGGAAGTTGAGTGCACACATTGACAACCGTTCTGTTAGATAGCTGCGTTTTGGAGTTAGAAGCAGATATTTCCCTGTGCTTACTGCTGTTTCTTCCATATGCCGGTAATGGGCTGAAAACGCCTGTTTTGGGACTCTGCAGAGAAAGTGTTTGCAGACTGCTGAATCCACAGACGGGTTGAACTCTGGAAGTTGAGTGCACACATTGACAACCGTTCTGTTAGATAGCTGCGTTTTGGATTTAGAAGCAGATATTTCCCTGTGCTTACTGCTGTTTCTTCCATATGCCGGTAATGGGCTGAAAACGCCTGTTTTGGGGACTCTGCACAGAAATTGTTTGCAGACTGCTGAATCCACACACGGGTTGAACTCTGGAAGTTGAGTGCACACATTGACAACCGTTCTGTTAGATAGCTGCATTTTGGATTTAGAAGCAGATATTTCCCTGTGCTTACTGCTGTTTCTTCCACATGCCGGTAATGGGCTGAAAACGCCTGTTTGGGACTCTGCAGAGAAAGTGTTTGCAGACTGCTGAATCCACACACGGGTTTA
Source organism: Aotus nancymaae (assembly GCF_030222135.1). Taxonomy (NCBI): domain Eukaryota; kingdom Metazoa; phylum Chordata; class Mammalia; order Primates; family Aotidae; genus Aotus; species Aotus nancymaae. The sequence goes on from NW_026989154.1 coordinate 61,441, forward strand.
ACTCTGGAAGTTGAGTGAACACATTGACAACCGTTCTGTTAGATAGCTGCGTTTTGGATTTAGAAGCAGATATTTCCCTGTGCTTACTGCTGTTTCTTCCATATGCCGGTAATGGGCTGAAAACGCCTGTTTTGGGACTCTGCAGAGAAAGTGTTTGCAGACTGCTGAATCCACCCACGGGTTGAACTCTGGAAGTTGAGTGCACACATTGACAACCGTTCTGTTAGATAGCTGCGTTTTGGTTTTAGAAGCAGATATTTCACTGTGCTTACTGCTGTTTCTTCCATATGCCGGTAATGGGCTGAAAACGCCTGTTTTGGGACTCTGCAGAGAAAGTGTTTGCAGACTGCTGAATCCACACACGGGTTTAACTCTGGAAGTTGAGTGCACACATTGACAACCGTAGTGTTAGATAGCTGCGTTTTGGATTTAGAAGCAGATATTTCCCTGTGCTTACTGCTGTTTCTTCCATATGCCGGTAATGGGCTGAAAACGCCTGTTTTGGGACTCTGCAGAGAAAGTGTTTGCAGACTGCTGAATCCACACACGGGTTGAACTCTGGAAGGTGAGTGCACACATTGACAACCGTTCTGTTAGATAGCTGCGTTTTGGATTTAGAAGCAGATATTTCCCTGTGCTTACCGCTGTTTCTTCCATATGCCGGTAATGGCCTGAAAACGCCTGTTTTGGGACTCTGCAGAGAAATTGTTTGCAGACTGCTGAATCCACACACGGGTTGAACTCTGGAAGTTGAGTGCACACATTGACAACCGTTCTGTTAGATAGCTGCATTTTGGATTTAGAAGCAGATATTTCCCTGTGCTTACTGCTGTTTCTTCCACATGCCGGTAATGGGCTGAAAACGCCTGTTTGGGACTCTGCAGAGAAAGTGTTTGCAGACTGCTGAATCCACACACGGGTTTAACTCTGGAAGTTGAGTGCACACATTGACAACCGTTCTGTTAGATAGCTGCGTTTTGGATTTAGAAGCAGATATTTCCCTGTGCTTACTGCTGTTTCTTCCATATGCCGGTAATGGGCTGAAAACGCCTGTTTTGGGACTCTGCAGAGAAAGTGTTTGCAGACTGCTGAATCCACCCACGGGTTGAACTCTGGAAGTTGAGTGCACACATTGACAACCGTTCTGTTAGATAGCTGCGTTTTGGTTTTAGAAGCAGATATTTCACTGTGCTTACTGCTGTTTCTTCCATATGCCGGTAATGGGCTGAAAACGCCTGTTTTGGGACTCTGCAGAGAAAGTGTTTGCAGACTGCTGAATCCACACACGGGTTTAACTCTGGAAGTTGAGTGCACACATTGACAACCGTACTGTTAGATAGCTGCGTTTTGGATTTAGAAGCAGATATTTCCCTGTGCTTACTGCTGTTTCTTCCATATGCCGGTAATGGGCTGAAAACGCCTGTTTTGGGACTCTGCAGAGAAAGTGTTTGCAGACTGCTGAATCCACACACGGGTTGAACTCTGGAAGGTGAGTGCACACATTGACAACCGTTCTGTTAGATAGCTGCGTTTTGGATTTAGAAGCAGATATTTCCCTGTGCTTACTGCTGTTTCTTCCATATGCCGGTAATGGGCTGAAAACGCCTGTTTTGCGACTCTGCAGAGAAAGTATTTGCAGACTGCTGAATCCACACACGGGTTGAACTCTGGAAGTTGAGTGCACACATTGACAACCGTTCTGTTAGATAGCTGCGTATTGGATTTAGAAGCAGATATTTCCCTGTGCTTACTGCTGTTTCTTCCATATGCCGGTAATGGGCTGAAAACGCCTGTTTTGGGACTCTGCAGAGAAAGTGTTTGCAGACTGCTGAATCCACACACGGGGTTAACTCTGGAAGTTGAGTGCACACATTGACAACCGTTCTGTTAGATAGCTGCGTTTTGGATTTAGAAGCAGATATTTCCCTGTGCTTACTGCTGTTTCTTCCTTATGCCGGTAATGGGCTGAAAACGCCTGTTTTGGGACTCTGCAGAGAAAGTGTTTGCAGACTGCTGAATCCACACCCGGGTTTACCTCTGGAAGGTGAGTGCACACATTGAGAACCGTTCTGTTAGATAGCTGCGTTTTGGATTTAGAAGCAGATATTTCCCTGTGCTTACTGCTGTTTCTTCCATATGCCGGTAATGGGCTGAAAACGCCTGTTTTGGGACTCTGCAGAAAAAGTGTTTGCAGACTGCTGAATCCACCCACGGGTGGAACTCTGGAAGTTGAGTGCACACTTTGACAACCGTTCTGTTAGATAGCTGCGTTTTGGATTTAGAAGCAGATATTTCCCTGTGCTTACTGCTGTTTCTTCCACATGCCGGTAATGGGCTGAAAACGCCTGTTTTGGGACTCTGCAGAGAAAGTGTTTGCAGACTGCTGAATCCACACACGGGTTTAATTTTGGAAGTTGAGTGCACACATTGACAACCGTTCTGTTAGATAGCTGCGTTTTGGATTTAGAAGCAGATATTTCCCTGTGCTTACTGCTGTTTCTTCCATATGCCGGTAATGGGCTGAAAAGGCCTGTTTTGTGACTCTGCAGAGAAAGTGATGCAGACTGCTGAATCCACACACGGGTTGAACTCTGGAAGTTGAGTGCACACATTGACAACCGTTCTGTTAGATAGCTGCGTTTTGGATTTAGAAGCAGATATTTCCCTGTGCTTACTGCTGTTTCTTCCATATGCCGGTAATGGGCTGAAAACGCCTGTTTTGGGACTCTGCAGAGAAAGTGTTTGCAGACTGCTGAATCCACCCACGGGTGGAACTCTGGAAGTTGAGTGCACACTTTGACAACCGTTCTGTTAGATAGCTGCGTTTTGGATTTAGAAGCAGATATTTCCCTGTGCTTACTGCTGTTTCTTCCACATGCCGGTAATGGGCTGAAAACGCCTGTTTTGGGACTCTGCAGAGAAAGTGTTTGCAGACTGCTGAATCCACACACGGGTTTAATTTTAGAAGTTGAGTGCACACATTGACAACCGTTCTGTTAGATAGCTGCGTTTTGGATTTAGAAGCAGATATTTCCCTGTGCTTACTGCTGTTTCTTCCATATGCCGGTAATGGGCTGAAAACGCCTGTTTTGTGACTCTGCAGAGAAAGTGTTTGCAGACTGCTGAATCCACACACGGGTTTAACTCTGGAAGTTGAGTGCACACATTGACAACCGTTCTGTTAGATAGCTGCGTTTTGGATTTAGAAGCAGATATTTCCCTGTGCTTACTGCTGTTTCTTCCATATGCCGGTAATGGGCTGAAAACGCCTGTTTTGGGACTCTGCAGAGAAAGTGTTTGCAGACTGCTGAATCCACCCACGGGTGGAACTCTGGAAGTTGAGTGCACACTTTGACAACCGTTCTGTTAGATAGCTGCGTTTTGGATTTAGAAGCAGATATTTCCCTGTCCTTACTGCTGTTTCTTCCACATGCCGGTAATGGGCTGAAAACGCCTGTTTTGGGACTCTGCAGAGAAAGTGTTTGCCGACTGCTGAATCCACACACGGGTTTAACTCTGGAAGTTGAGTGCACACATTGACAACCGTTCTGTTAGATAGCTGCGTTTTGGATTTAGAAGCAGATATTTCCCTGTGCTTACTGCTGTTTCTTCCATAAGCCGGTAATGGGCTGAAAACGCCTGTTTTGGGACTCTGCAGAGAAAGTGTTTGCAGACTGCTGAATCCACACACGGGTTGAACTCTGGAAGTTGAGTGCACACATTGACAACCGTCCTGTTAGAAAGCTGCGTTTTGGATTTAGAAGCAGATATTTCCCTGTGCTTACTGCTGTTTCTTCCATATGCCGGTAATGGGCTGAAAATGCCTGTTTTGGGACTCTGCAGATAAAGTGTTTGCAGACTGCTGAATCCACACATGGGTTGAACTCTGGAAGTTGAGTGCACACATTGACAACCGTTCTGTTAGATAGCTGCGTTTTGGATTTAGAAGCAGATATTTCCCTGTGCTTACTGCTGTTTCTTCCATATGCCGGTAATGGGCTGAAAACGCCTGTTTTGGGACTCTGCAGAGAAAGTGTTTGCAGACTGCTGAATCAGCACACGGTTTTACCTCTGGAAGTTGAGTGCACACATTGACAACCGTTCTGTTAGATAGCTGCGTTTTGGATTTAGAAGCAGATATTTCCCTGTGCTTACTGCTGTTTCTTCCATATGCCGGTAATGGGCTGAAAACGCCTGTTTTGGGACTCTGCAGAGAAAGTGTTTGCAGACTGCTGAATCCACACACGGGTTTAACTCTGGAAGTTGAGTGCACACATTGACAATCGTTCTGTCAGATAGCTGGGTTTTGGATTTAGAAGCAGATATTTCCCTGTGCTTACTGCTGTTTCTTCCATATGCCGGTAATGGGCTGAAAACGCCTGTTTTGGGACTCTGCAGAGAAAGTTTTTGCAGACTGCTGAATCCACACACGGGGTTAACTCTGGAAGTTGAGTGCACACATTGACAACCGTTCTGTTAGATAGCTGCGTTTTGGATTTAGAAGCAGATATTTCCCTGTGCTTACTGCTGTTTCTTCCTTATGCCGGTAATGGGCTGAAAAGCCTGTTTTGGGACTCTGCAGAGAAAGTGTTTGCAGACTGCTGAATCCACACACGGGTTTAACTTTGGAAGTTGCGGGCACACATTGACAACCGTTCTGTTAGATAGCTGCGTTTTGGATTTAGAAGCAGATATTTCCCTGTGCTTACTGCTGTTTCTTCCATATGCCGGTAATGGGCTGAAAACACCTGTTTTGGGACTCTGCAGAGAAAGTGTTTGCAGACTGCTGAATCCACACACGGGTTGAACTCTGGAAGGTGAGTGCACACATTGACAACCGTTCTGTTAGATAGCTGCGTTTTGGATTTAGAAGCAGATATTTCCCTGTGCTTACTGCTGTTTCTTCCATAGGCTGGTAATGGGCTGAAAACGCCTGTTTTGGGACTCTGCAGAGAAAGTGTTTGCAGACTGCTGAATCCACCCACGGGTGGAACTCTGGAAGTTGAGTGCACACTTTGACAACCGTTCTGTTAGATAGCTGCGTTTTGGATTTAGAAGCAGATATTTCCCTGTGCTTACTGCTGTTTCTTCCACATGCCGGTAATGGGCTGAAAACGCCTGTTTTGGGACTCTGCAGAGAAAGTGTTTGCAGACTGCTGAATCCACACACGGGTTGAACTCTGGAAGTTGAGTGCACACATTGACAACCGTTCTGTTAGATAGCTGCGTTTTGGATTTAGAAGCAGATATTTCCCTGTTCTTACTGCTGTTTCTTCCATATGCCGGTAATGGGCTGAAAACGCCTGTTTTGGGACTCTGCAGAGAAAGTGTTTGCAGACTGCTGAATCCACACACGGGTTGAACTCTGGAAGTTGAGTGCACACATTGACAACCGTCCTGTTAGAAAGCTGCGTTTTGGATTTAGAAGCAGATATTTCCCTGTGCTTACTGCTGTTTCTTCCATATGCCGGTAATGGGCTGAAAATGCCTGTTTTGGGACTCTGCAGAGAAAGTGTTTGCAGACTGCTGAATCCACACACGGGTTGAACTCTGGAAGTTGAGTGCACACATTGACAACCGTTCTGTTAGATAGCTGCGTTTTGGATTTAGAAGCAGATATTTCCCTGTGCTTACTGCTGTTTCTTCCACATGACGGTAATGGGCTGAAAACGCCTGTTTTGGGACTCTGCAGAGAAAGTGTTTGCAGACTGCTGAATCCACACACGGGTTGAAATCTGGAAGTTGAGTGCACACATTGACAACCGTTCTGTTAGATAGCTGCGTTTTGGATTTAGAAGCAGATATTTCCCTGTGCTTACTGCTGTTTCTTCCATATGCCAGTAATGGGCTGAAAACGCCTGTTTTGGGACTCTGCAGAGCAAGTGTTTGAAGACTGCTGAATCAGCACACGGTTTTACCTCTGGAAGTTGAGTGCACACATTGAAAACTGTTCTGTTAGATAGCTGCGTTTTGGATTTAGAAGCAGATATTTCCCTGTGATTACGGCTGTTTCTTCCATATGCCGGTAATGGGCTAAAAACGCCTGTTGTGGGACTCTGCAGAGAAAGTGTTTGCAGACTGCTGAATCCGCACACGGGTTTAACTCTGGAAGTTGAGTGCACACATTGACAACCGTTCTGTTAGATAGCTGCGTTTTGGAGTTAGAAGCAGATATTTCCCTGTGCTTACTGCTGTTTCTTCCATATGCCGGTAATGGGCTGAAAACGCCTGTTTTGGGACTCTGCAGAGAAAGTGTTTGCAGACTGCTGAATCCACACACGGGTTGAACTCTGGAAGTTGAGTGCACACATTGACAACCGTTCTGTTAGATAGCTGCGTTTTGGATTTAGAAGCAGATATTTCCCTGTGCTTACTGCTGTTTCTTCCATATGCCGGTAATGGGCTGAAAACGCCTGTTTTGGGACTCTGCAGAGAAAGTGTTTGCAGACTGCTGAATCCACACACGGGTTTAGCTCTGGAAGGTGAGTGCACACATTGACAACCGTTCTGTTAGATAGCTGCGTTTTGGATTTAGAAGCAGATATTTCCCTGTGCTTACTGCTGTTTCTTCCATATGCTGGTAATGCGCTGAAAACGCCTGTTTTGGGACTCTGAAGAGAAAGTGTTTGCAGACTGCTGAATCCACACACGGGTTTAACTCTGGAAGTTGAGTGAACACATTGAAAACCGTTCTGTTAGATAGCTGCGTTTTGGATTTAGAAGCAGATATTTCCCTGTGCTTACCGCTGTTTCTTCCATATGCCGGTAATGGCCTGAAAACGCCTGTTTTCGGACTCTGCACAGAAATTGTTTGCAGACTGCTGAATCCACACACGGGTTGAACTCCGGAAGTTGAGTGCACACATTGACAACCGTTCTGTTAGATAGCTGCGTTTTGGATTTAGAAGCAGATATTTCCCTGTGCTTACTGATGTTTCTTCCATATGCCGGTAATGGGCTGAAAACGCCTGTTTTGGGACTCTGCAGAGAAAGTGTTTGCAGACTGCTGAATCCACACACGGGTTTAACTCTGGAAGTTGAGTGCACACATTGACAACCCTTCTGTTAGATAGCTGCGTTTTGGATTTAGAAGCAGATATTCCCCTGTGCTTACTGCTGTTTCTTCCATATGCGGGTAATGGGCTGAAAACGCCTGTTTTGGGACTCTGCAGAGAAAGTGTTTGCAGACTGCTGAATCCACACACGGGTTGAACTCTGGAAGTTGAGTGCACACATTGACAACCGTTCTGTTAGATAGCTGCATTTTGGATTTAGAAGCAGATATTTCCCTGTGCTTACTGCTGTTTCTTCCACATGCCGGTAATGGGCTGAAAACGCCTGTTTGGGACTCTGCAGAGAAAGTGTTTGCAGACTGCTGAATCCACACACGGGTTGAACTCTGGAAGTTGAGTGCACACATTGACAACCGTTCTGTTAGATAGCTGCGTTTTGGATTTAGAAGCAGATATTTCCCTGTGCTTACTGCTGTTTCTTCCATATGCCGGTAATGGGCTGAAAACGCCTGTTTTGGGACTCTGCAGAGAAAGTGTTTGCAGACTGCTGAATCCACACACGGGTTGAACTCTGGAAGTTGAGTGCACACATTGACAACCGTTCTGTTAGATAGCTGCGTTTTGGTTTTAGAAGCAGATATTTCACTGTGCTTACTGCTGTTTCTTCCATATGCCGGTAATGGGCTGAAAACGCCTGTTTTGGGACTCTGCAGAGAAAGTGTTTGCAGACTGCTGAATCCACACACGGGTTGAACTCTGGAAGGTGAGTGCACACATTGACAACCGTTCTGTTAGATAGCTGCGTTTTGGATTTAGAAGCAGATATTTCCGTGTGCTTGCTGCTGTTTCTTCCATATGCCGGTAATGGGCTGAAAACGCCTGTTTTGCGACTCTGCAGAGAAAGTATTTGCAGACTGCTGAATCCACACACGGGTTGAACTCTGGAAGTTGAGTGCACACATTGACAACCGTTCTGTTAGATAGCTGCGTTTTGGATTTAGAAGCAGATATTTCCCTGTGCTTACTGCTGTTTCTTCCTTATGCCGGTAATGGGCTGAAAACGCCTGTTTTGGGACTCTGCAGAGAAAGTGTTTGCAGACTGCTGAATCCACACACGGGTTGAACTCTGGAAGGTGAGTGCACACATTGACAACCGTTCTGTTAGATAGCTGCGTTTTGGATTTAGAAGCAGATATTTCCCTGTGCTTACTGCTGTTTCTTCCATATGCCGGTAATGGGCTGAAAACGCCTGTTTTGGGACTCTGCAGAAAAAGTGTTTGCAGACTGCTGAATCCACCCACGGGTGGAACTCTGGAAGTTGAGTGCACACTTTGACAACCGTTCTGTTAGATAGCTGCGTCTTGGATTTAGAAGCAGATATTTCCCTGTGCTTACTGCTGTTTCTTCCACATGCCGGTAAAGGGCTGAAAACGCCTGTTTTGGGACTCTGCAGAGAAAGTGTTTGCAGACTGCTGAATCCACACACGGGTTTAATTTTGGAAGTTGAGTGCACACATTGACAACCGTTCTGTTAGATAGCTGCGTTTTGGATTTAGAAGCAGATATTTCCCTGTGCTTACTGCTGTTTCTTCCATATGCCGGTAATGGGCTGAAAACGCCTGTTTTGGGACTCTGCAGAGAAAGTGTTTGCAGACTGCTGAATCAGCACACGGTTTTACCTCTGGAAGTTGAGTGCACACATTGACAACAGTTCTGTTAGATAGCTGCGTTTTGGATTTAGAAGCAGATATTTCCCTGTGCTTACTGCTGTTTCTTCCATATGCCGGTAATGGGCTGAAAACGCCTGTTTTGGGACTCTGCAGAGAAAGTGTTTGCAGACTGCTGAATCCACACACGGGTTGAACTCTGGAAGTTGAGTGCACACATTGACAACCGTTCTGTTAGATAGCTGCGTTTTGGATTTAGAAGCAGATATTTCCCTGTGCTTACTGCTGTTTCTTCCATATGCCGGTAATGGGCTGAAAACGCCTGTTTTGGGACTCTGCAGAGAAAGTGTTTGCAGACTGCTGAATCCACACACGGGGTTAACTCTGGAAGTTGAGTGCACACATTGACAACCGTTCTGTTATATAGCTGCGTTTTGGATTTAGAAGCAGATATTTCCCTGTGCTTACTGCTGTTTCTTCCTTATGCCGGTAATGGGCTGAAAAGCCTGTTTTGGGACTCTGCAGAGAAAGTGTTTGCAGACTGCTGAATCCACACACGGGTTTAACTTTGGAAGTTGCGGGCACACATTGACAACCGTTCTGTTAGATAGCTTCGTTTTGGATTTAGAAGCAGATATTTCCCTGTGCTTACTGCTGTTTCTTCCATATGCCGGTAATGGGCTGAAAACACCTGTTTTGGGACTCTGCAGAGAAAGTGTTTGCAGACTGCTGAATCCACACACGGGTTGAACTCTGGAAGGTGAGTGCACACATTGACAACCGTTCTGTTAGATAGCTGCGTTTTGGATTTAGAAGCAGATATTTCCCTGTGCTTACTGCTGTTTCTTCCATATGCTGGTAATGGGCTGAAAACGCCTGTTTTGGGACTCTGCAGAGAAAGTGTTTGCAGACTGCTGAATCCACACACGGGTTGAACTCTGGAAGGTGAGTGCACACATTGACAACCGTTCTGTTAGATAGCTGCGTTTTGGATTTAGAAGCAGATATTTCCCTGTGCTTGCTGCTGTTTCTTCCATATGCCGGTAATGGGCTGAAAACGCCTGTTTTGCGACTCTGCAGAGAAAGTATTTGCAGACTGCTGAATCCACACACGGGTTGAACTCTGGAAGTTGAGTGCACACATTGACAACCGTTCTGTTAGATAGCTGCGTATTGGATTTAGAAGCAGATATTTCCCTGTGCTTACTGCTGTTTCTTCCATATGCCGGTAATGGGCTGAAAACGCCTGTTTTGGGACTCTGCAGAGAAAGTGTTTGCAGACTGCTGAATCCACACACGGGGTTAACTCTGGAAGTTGAGTGCAGACATTGACAACCGTTGTGTTAGATAGCTGCGTTTTGGATTTAGAAGCAGATATTTCCCTGTGCTTACTGCTGTTTCTTCCATATGCCGGTAATGGGCTGAAAACGCCTGTTTTGGGACTCTGCAGAGAAAGTGTTTGCAGACTGCTGAATCCACACACGGGTTTAACTCTGGAAGTTGAGTGCACACATTGACAACCGTTCTGTTAGATAGCTGCGTTTTGGATTTAGAAGCAGATATTTCCCTGTGCTTACTGCTGTTTCTTCCATATGCCGGTAATGGGCTGAAAACGCCTGTTTTGGGACTCTGCAGAGAAAGTGTTTGCAGACTGCTGAATCCACACACGGGTTTAACTCTGGAAGTTGAGTCCACACATTGACAACCGTTCTGTTAGATAGCTGCGTTTTGGATTTAGAAGCAGATATTTCCCTGTGCTTACTGCTGTTTCTTCCATATGCCGGTAATGGGCTGAAAACGCCTGTTTTGGGACTCTGCAGAGAAAGTGTTTGCAGACTGTTGAAACCACACACGGGTTTAACTCTGGAAGTTGAGTGCACACATTGAGAACCGTTCTGTTAGATAGCTGGGTTTTGGATTTAGAAGCAGATAATTCCCTGTGCTTACTGCTGTTTCTTCCATATGCCGGTAATGGGCTGAAAACGCCTGTTTTGGGACTCTGCAGAGAAAGTGTTTGCAGACTGCTGAATCCACACACGGGGTTAACTCTGGAAGTTGAGTGCACACATTGACAACCGTTCTGTTAGATAGCTGCGTTTTGGATTTAGAAGTAGATATTTCCCTGTGCTTACTGCTGTTTCTTCCGTATGCCGGTAATGGGCTGAAAACGCCTGTTTTGGGACTCTGCAGAGAAAGTGTTTGCAGACTGCTGAATCCACACACGGGGTTAACTCTGGAAGTTGAGTGCACACATTGACAACCGTTCTGTTAGATAGCTGCGTTTTGGATTTAGAAGCAGATATTTCCCTGTGCTTACTGCTGTTTCTTCCATATGCCGGTAATGGGCTGAAAACGCCTGTTTTGGGACTCTGCAGAGAAAGTGTTTGCAGACTGCTGAATCCACACACGGGTTGAACTCTGGAAGGTGAGTGCACACATTGACAACCGTTCTGTTAGATAGCTGCGTTTTGGATTTAGAAGCAGATATTTCCCTGTGCTTACTGCTGTTTCTTCAATATGCCGGTAATGGGCTGAAAACGCCTGTTTTGGGACTCTGCAGAGAAAGTGTTTGCAGACTGCTGAATCCACACACGGGTTTACCTCTGGAAGGTGAGTGCACACATTGACAACCGTTCTGTTAGATAACTGCGTTTTGGATTTAGAAGCAGATATTTCCCTGTGCTTACTGCTGTTTCTTCCATATGCCGGTAATGGGCTGAAAACGCCTGTTTTGGGACTCTGCAGAGAAAGTGTTTGCAGACTGTTGAAACCACACACGGGTTTAACTCTGGAAGTTGAGTGCACACATTGAGAACCGTTCTGTTAGATAGCTGGGTTTTGGATTTAGAAGCAGATATTTCCCTGTGCTTACTGCTGTTTCTTCCATATGCCGGTAATGGGCTGAAAACGCCTGTTTTGGGACTCTGCAGAGAAAGTGTTTGCAGACTGCTGAATCCACACACGGGGTTAACTCTGGAAGTTGAGTGCACACATTGACAACCGTTCTGTTAGATAGCTGCGTTTTGGTTTTAGAAGTAGATATTTCCCTGTGCTTACTGCTGTTTCTTCCGTATGCCGGTAATGGGCTGAAAACGCCGGTTTTGGGACTCTGCAGAGAAAGTGTTTGCAGACTGCTGAATCCACACACGGGGTTAACTCTGGAAGTTGAGTGCACACATTGACAACCGTTCTGTTAGATAGCTGCGTTTTGGATTTAGAAGCAGATATTTCCCTGTGCTTACTGCTGTTTCTTCCATATGCCGGTAATGGGCTGAAAACGCCTGTTTTGGGACTCTGCAGAGAAAGTGTTTGCAGACTGCTGAATCCACACACGGGTTGAACTCTGGAAGGTGAGTGCACACATTGACAACCGTTCTGTTAGATAGCTGCGTTTTGGATTTAGAAGCAGATATTTCCCTGTGCTTACTGCTGTTTCTTCCATATGCCGGTAATGGGCTGAAAACGCCTGTTTTGGGACTCTGCAGAGAAAGTGTTTGCAGACTGCTGAATCCACACCCGGGTTTACCTCTGGAAGGTGAGTGCACACATTGACAACCGTTCTGTTAGATAGCTGCGTTTTGGATTTAGAAGCAGATATTTCCCTGTGCTTACTGCTGTTTCTTCCATATGCCGGTAATGGGCTGAAAACGCCTGTTTTGGGACTCTGCAGAGAAAGTGTTTGCAGACTGCTGAATCCACACACGGGTTGAACTCTGGAAGTTGAGTGCACACATTGACAACCGTTCTGTTAGATAGCTGCGTTTTGGATTTAGAAGCAGATATTTCCCTGTGCTTACTGCTGTTTCTTCCATATGCCGGTAATGGGCTGAAAACGCCTGTTTTGGGACTCTCCAGAGAAAGTGTTTGCAGACTGCTGAATCCACACCCGGGTTTACCTCTGGAAGGTGAGTGCACACATTGACAACCGTTCTGTTAGATAGCTGCGTTTTGGATTTAGAAGCAGATATTTCCCTGTGCTTACTGCTGTTTCTTCCATATGCCGGTAATGGGCTGAAAACGCCTGTTTTGGGACTCTGCAGAGAAAGTGTTTGCAGACTGCTGAATCCACACACGGGTTCAACTCTGGAAGTTGAGTGCACACATTGACAACCGTTCTGTTAGATAGCTGCGTTTTGGATTTAGAAGCAGATATTTCCCTGTGCTTACTGCTGTTTCTTCCATATGCCGGTAATGGGCTGAAAACGCCTGTTTTGGGACTCTGCAGAGAAAGTGTTTGCGGACTGCTGAATCCACACACGGGTTTAACTCTGGAAGTTGAGTGCACACATTGACAACCGTTCTGTTAGATAGCTGCGTTTTGGATTTAGAAGCAGATATTTCCCTGTGCTTACTGCTGTTTCTTCCATATGCCGGTAATGGGCTGAAAACGCCTGTTTTGGGACTCTGCAGAGAAAGTGTTTGCAGACTGCTGAATCCACACATGGGTTTAACTCTGGAAGTTGAGTGCACACATTGACAACCGTTCTGTTAGATAGCTGCGTTTTGGATTTAGAAGCAGATATTTCCCTGTGCTTACTGCTGTTTCTTCCATATGCCGGTAATGGGCTGAAAACGCCTGTTTTGGGACTCTGCAGAGAAAGTGTTTGCAGACTGCTGAATCCACACACGGGTTGAACTCTGGAAGTTGAGTGCACACATTGACAACCGTTCTGTTAGATAGCTGCGTTTTGGATTTAGAAGCAGATATTTCCCTGTGCTTACTGCTGTTTCTTCCATATGCCGGTAATGGGCTGAAAACGCCTGTTTTGGGACTCTGCAGAGAAAGTGTTTGCAGACTGCTGAATCCACACACGGGTTTAACTCTGGAAGTTGAGTGCACACATTGACAACCGTTCTGTTAGATAGCTGCGTTTTGGATTTAGAAGCAGATATTTCCCTGTGCTTACTACTGTTTCTTCCATATGCCGGTAATGGGCTGAAAACGCCTGTTTTGGGGACTCTTCAGAGAAAGTCTTTGCAGACTGCTGAATCCACACACGGGTTTACCTCTGGAAGTTGAGTCCACACATTGACAACCGTTCTGTTAGATAGCTGCGTTTTGGATTTAGAAGCAGATATTTCCCTGTGCTTACTGCTGTTTCTTCCATATGCCGGTAATGGGCTGAAAACGCCTGTTTTGGGACTCTGCAGAGAAAGTGTTTGCAGACTGTTGAAACCACACACGGGTTTAACTCTGGAAGTTGAGTGCACACATTGAGAACCGTTCTGTTAGATAGCTGGGTTTTGGATTTAGAAGCAGATATTTCCCTGTGCTTACTGCTCTTTCTTCCATATGCCGGTAATGGGCTGAAAACGCCTGTTTTGGGACTCTGCAGAGAAAGTGTTTGCAGACTGCTGAATCCACACACGGGTTGAACTCTGGAAGGTGAGTGCACACATTGACAACCGTTCTGTTAGATAGCTGCGTTTTGGATTTAGAAGCAGATATTACCCTGTGCTTACTGCTGTTTCTTCCATATGCCGGTAATGGGCTGAAAACGCCTGTTTTGGGACTATGCAGAGAAAGTGTTTGCAGACTGCTGAATCCACACCCGGGTTTACCTCTGGAAGGTGAGTGCACACATTGAAAACCGTTCTGTTAGATAGCTGCGTTTTGGATTTAGAAGCAGATATTTCCCTGTGCTTACTGCTGTTTCTTCCATATGCCGGTAATGGGCTGAAAACGCCTGTTTTGGGACTCTGCAGAGAAAGTGTTTGCAGACTGCTGAATCCACACACGGGTTCAACTCTGGAAGTTGAGTGCACACATTGACAACCGTTCTGTTAGATAGCTGCGTTTTGGATTTAGAAGCAGATATTTCCCTGTGCTTACTGCTGTTTCTTCCATATGCCGGTAATGGGCTGAAAACGCCTGTTTTGGGACTCTCCAGAGAAAGTGTTTGCAGACTGCTGAATCCACACCCGGGTTTACCTCTGGAAGGTGAGTGCACACATTGACAACCGTTCTGTTAGATAGCTGCGTTTTGGATTTAGAAGCAGATATTTCCCTGTGCTTACTGCTGTTTCTTCCATATGCCGGTAATGGGCTGAAAACGCCTGTTTTGGGACTCTGCAGAGAAAGTGTTTGCAGACTGCTGAATCCACACACGGGTTCAACTCTGGAAGTTGAGTGCACACATTGACAACCGTTCTGTTAGATATCTGCGTTTTGGATTTAGAAGCAGATATTTCCCTGTGCTTACTGCTGTTTCTTCCATATGCCGGTAATGGGCTGAAAACGCCTGTTTTGGGACTCTGCAGAGAAAGTGTTTGCGGACTGCTGAATCCACACACGGGTTGAACTCTGGAAGTTGAGTGCACACATTGACAAACCGTTCTGTTAGATAGCTGCGTTTTGGATTTAGAAGCAGATATTTCCCTGTGCTTACAGCTGTTTCTTCCATATGCCGGTAATGGGCTGAAAACGCCTGTTTTGGGACTCTGCAGAGAAAGTGTTTGCAGACTGCTGAATCCACACATGGGTTTAACTCTGGATGTTGAGTGCACACATTGACAACCGTTCTGTTATATAGCTGCGTTTTGGATTTAGAAGCAGATATTTCCCTGTGCTTACTGCTGTTTCTTCCATATGCCGGTAATGGGCTGAAAACGCCTGTTTTGGGACTCTGCAGAGAAAGTGTTTGCAGACTGCTGAATCCACACACGGGTTTACCTCTGGAAGTTGAGTGCACACATTGAGAACCGTTCTGTTAGATAGCTGCGTTTTGGATTTAGAAGCAGATATTTCCCTGTGCTTACGGCTGTTTCTTCCATATGCCGGTAATGGGCTGAAAACGGCTGTTTTGGGACTCTGCAGAGAAACTATTTGCAGACTGCTGAATCCACACACGGGTTGAACTCTGGAAGTTGAGTGCACACACTGACAACCGTTCTGTTAGATAGCTGCGTTTTGGATTTAGAAGCAGATATTTCCCTGTGCTTACTGCTGTTTCTTCCATATGCCGGTAATGGGCTGAAAACGCCTGTTTTGGGACTCTGCAGAGAAAGTGTTTGCAGACTGTTGAAACCACACACGGGTTTAACTCTGGAAGTTGAGTGCACACATTGACAACCGTTCTGTTAGATAGCTGCGTTTTGGACTTAGAAGCAGATATTTCCCTGTGCTTACTGCTGTTTCTTCCATATGCCGGTAATGGACTGAAAACGCCTGTTTTGGGACTCTGCAGAGAAAGTGTTTGCAGACTGTTGAAGCCACACACGGGTTTAACTCTGGAAGTTGAGTGCACACATTGAGAACCGTTCTGTTAGATAGCTGGGTTTTGGATTTAAAAGCAGATATTTCCCTGTGCTTACTGCTGTTTCTTCC
Organism: Aotus nancymaae; assembly: GCF_030222135.1. Lineage (NCBI taxonomy): Eukaryota > Metazoa > Chordata > Mammalia > Primates > Aotidae > Aotus > Aotus nancymaae. Next base: position 77,448 of record NW_026989154.1, read on the forward strand.
ATATGCCGGTAATGGGCTGAAAACGCCTGTTTTGGGACTCTGCAGATAAAGTGTTTGCAGACTGCTGAATCCACACACGGGTTTAACTCTTGAAGTTGAGTGCACACATTAACAACCGTTCTGTTAGATAGCTGCGTTTTGGATTTAGAAGCAGATATTTCCCTGTGCTTACTGCTGTTTCTTCCATATGCCGGTAATGGGCTGAAAACGCCTGTTTTGGGACTCTGCAGAGAAAGTGTTTGCAGACTGCTGAATCCACACACGGGTTTAACTCTGCAAGTTGAGTGCACACATTGACAACCGTTCTGTTAGATAGCTGCGTTTTGGATTTAGAAGCAGATATTTCCCTGTGCTTACTGCTGTTTCTTCCATATGCCGGTAATGGGCTGAAAACGCCTGTTTTGGGACTCTGCAGAGAAAGTGTTTGCAGACTGCTGAATCCACACACGGGTTCAACTCTGGAAGTTGAGTGCACACATTGACAACCGTTCTGTTAGATAGCTGCGTTTTGGATTTAGAAGCAGATATTTCCCTGTGCTTACTGCTGTTTCTTCCATATGCCGGTAATGGGCTGAAAACGCCTGTTTTGGGACTCTCCAGAGAAAGTGTTTGCAGACTGCTGAATCCACACCCGGGTTTAACTCTGGAAGGTGAGTGCACACATTGACAACCGTTCTGTTAGATAGCTGCGTTTTGGATTTAGAAGCAGATATTTCCCTGTGCTTACTGCTGTTTCTTCCATATGCCGGTAATGGGCTGAAAACGCCTGTTTTGGGACTCTGCAGAGAAAGTGTTTGCAGACTGCTGAATCCACACACGGGTTCAACTCTGGAAGTTGAGTGCACACATTGACAACCGTTCTGTTAGATAGCTGCGTTTTGGATTTAGAAGCAGATATTTCCCTGTGCTTACTGCTGTTTCTTCCATATGCCGGTAATGGACTGAAAACGCCTGTTTTGGGACTCTGCAGAGAAAGTGTTTGCGGACTGCTGAATCCACACACGGGTTTAACTCTGGAAGTTGAGTGCACACATTGACAACCGTTCTGTTAGATAGCTGCGTTTTGGATTTAGAAGCAGATATTTCCCTGTGCTTACAGCTGTTTCTTCCATATGCCGGTAATGGGCTGAAAACGCCTGTTTTGGGACTCTGCAGAGAAAGTGTTTGCAGACTGCTGAATCCACACATGGGTTTAACTCTGGAAGTTGAGTGCACACATTGACAACCGTTCTGTTATATAGCTGCGTTTTGGATTTAGAAGCAGATATTTCCCTGTGCTTACTGCTGTTTCTTCCATATGCCGGTAATGGGCTGAAAACGCCTGTTTTGGGACTCTGCAGAGAAAGTGTTTGCAGACTGCTGAATCCACACACGGGTTTACCTCTGGAAGTTGAGTGCACACATTGACAACCGTTCTGTTAGATAGCTGCGTTTTGGATTTAGAAGCAGATATTTCCCTGTGCTTACGGCTGTTTCTTCCATATGCCGGTAATGGGCTGAAAACGCCTGTTTTGGGACTCTGCAGAGAAACTATTTGCAGACTGCTGAATCCACACACGGGTTGAACTCTGGAAGTTGAGTGCACACACTGACAACCGTTCTGTTAGATAGCTGCGTTTTGGATTTAGAAGCAGATATTTCCCTGTGCTTACTGCTGTTTCTTCCATATGCCGGTAATGGGCTGAAAACGCCTGTTTTGGGACTCTGCAGAGAAAGTGTTTGCAGACTGCTGAATCCACACACGGGTTTAACTCTGCAAGTTGAGTGCACACATTGACAACCGTTCTGTTAGATAGCTGCGTTTTGGATTTAGAAGCAGATAATTCCCTGTGCTTACTGATGTTTCTTCCATATGCCGGTAATGGGCTGAAAACGCCTGTTTTGGGACTCTGCAGAGAAAGTGTTTGCAGACTGCTGAATCCACACACGGGTTTACTTCTGGAAGGTGAGTGCACACATTGAGAACCGTTCTTTGGATAGCTGGGTTTTGGATTTAGAAGCAGATATTTCCCTGTGCTTACTGCTGTTTCTTCCACATGCCGGTAATGGGCTGAAAATGCCTGTTTTGGGACTCTGCAAAGAAAGTGTTTGCAGACTGTTGAAACCACATACGGGTTTAACTCTGGAAGTTGAGGGTACACATTGACAACCGTTCTGTTAGATAGCTGCGTTTTGGATTTAGAAGCAGATATTTCCCTGTGCTTACTGCTGTTTCTTCCATATGCCGGTAAAGGGCTGAAAACGCCTGTTTTGGGACTCTGCAGAGAAAGTGTTTGCAGACTGCTGAATCCACACACGGAGTTAACTCTGGAAGTTGAGTGCACACATTGACAACCGTTCTGTTAGATAGCTGCGTTTTGGATTTAGAAGCAGATATTTCCCTGTGCTTACTGCTGTTTCTTCCATATTTCGATAATGGGCTGAAAACGCCTGTTTTGGGACTCTGCAGAGAAAGTGTTTGCAGACTGCTGAATCCACACACGGGTTTCACTCTGGAAGTTGAGTGCACACATTGACAACCGTTCTGTTAGATAGCTGCGTTTTGGATTTAGAAGCAGATATTTCCCTGTGCTTACTGCTGTTTCTTCCATATGCCGGTAATGGGCTGAAAACGCCTGTTTTGGGACTCTCCAGAGAAAGTGTTTGCAGACTGCTGAATCCACACCCGGGTTTACCTCTGGAAGGTGAGTGCACACATTGACAACCGTTCTGCTAGATAGCTGCGTTTTGGATTTAGAAGCAGATATTTCCCTGTGCTTACTGCTGTTTCTTCCATATGCCGGTAATGGGCTGAAAACGCCTGTTTTGGGACTCTGCAGAGAAAGTGTTTGCAGACTGCTGAATCCACACACGGGTTCAACTCTGGAAGTTGAGTGCACACATTAACAACCGTTCTGTTAGATAGCTGCGTTTTGGATTTAGAAGCAGATATTTCCCTGTGCTTACTGCTGTTTCTTCCATATGCCGGTAATGGGCTGAAAACGCCTGTTTTGGGACTCTGCAGAGAAACTATTTGCAGACTGCTGAATCCACACACGGGTTGAACTCTGGAAGTTGAGTGCACACATTGACAACCGTTCTGTTAGATAGCTGCGTTTTGGATTTAGAAGCAGATATTTCCCTGTGCTTACTGCTGTTTCTTCCATATGCCGGTAATGGGCTGAAAATGACTGTTTTGGGACTCTGCAGAGAAAGTGTTTGCAGACTGTTGAAACCACACACGGGTTTAACTCTGGAAGTTCAGTGCACACATTGACAACCGTTCTGTTAGATAGCTGCGTTTTGGATTTAGAAGCAGATATTTCCCTGTGCTTACTGCTGTTTCTTCCATATGCCGGTAATGGGCTGAAAACGCCTGTTTTGGGACTCTGCAGAGAAAGTGTTTGCAGACTGCTGAATCCACACACGGGTTTACCTCTGGACGTTGAGTGCACACATTGACAACCGTTCTGTTAGATAGCTGCGTTTTGGATTTAGAAGCAGATATTTCCCTGTGCTTACTGCTGTTTCTTCCATATGCCGGTAATGGGCTGAAAACGCCTGTTTTGGGACTCTGCAGAGAAAGTGTTTGCAGACTGCTGAATCCACACATGGGTTTAACTCTGGAAGTTGAGTGCACACATTGACAACCGTTCTGTTAGATAGCTGCGTTTTGGATTTAGAAGCAGATATTACCCTGTGCTTACTGCTGTTTCTTCCATATGCCGGTAATGGGCTGAAAATACCTGTTTTGGGACTCTGAAGAGAAAGTGTTTGCAGACTGCTGAATCCACACACGGGTTGAACTCTGGAAGTTGAGTGCACACATTGACAACCGTTCTGTTAGATAGCTGCGTTTTGGATTTAGAAGCAGATATTTCCCTGTGCTTACTGCTGTTTCTTCCATATGCTGGTAATGGGCTGAAAACGCCTGTTTTGGGACTCTGCAGAGAAAGTGTTTGCAGACTGTTGAAACCACACACGGGTTTAACTCTGGAAGTTGAGTGCACACATTGACAACCGTTCTGTTAGATAGCTGGGTTTTGAATTTAGAAGCAGATATTTCCCTGTGCTTACTGCTGTTTCTTCCATATGCGGGTAATGGGCTGTAAACGCCTGTTTTGGGACTCTGCAGAGAAAGTGTTTGCAGACTGCTGAATCCACACACGGGGTTAACTCTGGAAGTTGAGTGCACACATTGACAACCGTTCTGTTAGATAGCTGCGTTTTGGATTTAGAAATAGATATTTCCCCGTGCTTACTGCTGTTTCTTCCATATGCCGGTAATGGGCTGAAAACGCCTGTTTTGGGACTCTGCAGAGAAAGTGTTTGCAGACTGCTGAATCCACACACGGGGTTAACTCTGGAAGTTGAGTGCACACATTCACAACTGTTCTGTTAGATAGCTGCGTTTTGGATTTAGAAGCAGATATTTCCCTGTGCTTACTGCTGTTTCTTCCATATGCCGGTAATGGGCTGAAAACGCCTGTTTTGGGACTCTGCAGAGAAAGGGTTTGCAGACTGCTGAATCCACACACGGGTTGAACTCTGGAAGTTGAGTGCACACATTGACAACCGTTCTGTAAGATAGCTGCGTTTTGGATTTAGAAGCAGATAATTCCCTGTGCTTACGGCTGTTTCTTCCATATGCCGGTAATGGGCTGAAAACGCCTGTTTTGGGACTCTGCAGAGAAACTATTTTCAGACTGCTGAATCCACACACGGGTTGAACTCTGGAAGTTGAGTGCACACACTGACAACCGTTCTGTTAGATAGCTGCGTTTTGGATTTAGAAGCAGATATTTCCCTGTGCTTACTGCTGTTTCTTCCATGTGCCGGTAATGGGCTGAAAACGCCTGTTTTGGGACTCTGCAGAGAAAGTGTTTGCAGACTGCTGAATCCACACACGGGGTTAACTCTGGAAGTTGAGTGCACACATTGACAACCGTTCTGTTAGATAGCTGCGTTTTGGATTTAGAAGCAGATATTTCCCTGTGCTTACTGCTGTTTCTTCCATATTTCGATAATGGGCTGAAAACGCCTGTTTTGGGACTCTGCAGAGAAAGTGTTTGCAGACTGCTGAATCCACACACGGGTTTCACTCTGGAAGTTGAGTGCACACATTGACAACCGTTCTGTTAGATAGCTGCGTTTTGGATTTAGAAGCAGATATTTCCCTGTGCTTACTGCTGTTTCTTCCATATGCCGGTAATGGGCTGAAAACGCCTGTTTTGGGACTCTCCAGAGAAAGTGTTTGCAGACTGCTGAATCCACACCCGGGTTTACCTCTGGAAGGTGAGTGCACACATTGACAACCGTTCTGCTAGATAGCTGCGTTTTGGATTTAGAAGCAGATATTTCCCTGTGCTTACTGCTGTTTCTTCCATATGCCGGTAATGGGCTGAAAACGCCTGTTTTGGGACTCTGCAGAGAAAGTGTTTGCAGACTGCTGAATCCACACACGGGTTCAACTCTGGAAGTTGAGTGCACACATTAACAACCGTTCTGTTAGATAGCTGCGTTTTGGATTTAGAAGCAGATATTTCCCTGTGCTTACTGCTGTTTCTTCCATATGCCGGTAATGGGCTGAAAACGCCTGTTTTGGGACTCTGCAGAGAAACTATTTGCAGACTGCTGAATCCACACACGGGTTGAACTCTGGAAGTTGAGTGCACACATTGACAACCGTTCTGTTAGATAGCTGCGTTTTGGATTTAGAAGCAGATATTTCCCTGTGCTTACTGCTGTTTCTTCCATATGCCGGTAATGGGCTGAAAATGACTGTTTTGGGACTCTGCAGAGAAAGTGTTTGCAGACTGTTGAAACCACACACGGGTTTAACTCTGGAAGTTCAGTGCACACATTGACAACCGTTCTGTTAGATAGCTGCGTTTTGGATTTAGAAGCAGATATTTCCCTGTGCTTACTGCTGTTTCTTCCATATGCCGGTAATGGGCTGAAAACGCCTGTTTTGGGACTCTGCAGAGAAAGTGTTTGCAGACTGCTGAATCCACACACGGGTTTACCTCTGGACGTTGAGTGCACACATTGACAACCGTTCTGTTAGATAGCTGCGTTTTGGATTTAGAAGCAGATATTTCCCTGTGCTTACTGCTGTTTCTTCCATATGCCGGTAATGGGCTGAAAACGCCTGTTTTGGGACTCTGCAGAGAAAGTGTTTGCAGACTGCTGAATCCACACACGGGTTTAACTCTGGAAGTTGAGTGCACACATTGACAACCGTTCTGTTAGATAGCTGCGTTTTGGATTTAGAAGCAGATATTACCCTGTGCTTACTGCTGTTTCTTCCATATGCCGGTAATGGGCTGAAAATACCTGTTTTGGGACTCTGAAGAGAAAGTGTTTGCAGACTGCTGAATCCACACACGGGTTGAACTCTGGAAGTTGAGTGCACACATTGACAACCGTTCTGTTAGATAGCTGCGTTTTGGATTTAGAAGCAGATATTTCCCTGTGCTTACTGCTGTTTCTTCCATATGCTGGTAATGGGCTGAAAACGCCTGTTTTGGGACTCTGCAGAGAAAGTGTTTGCAGACTGTTGAAACCACACACGGGTTTAACTCTGGAAGTTGAGTGCACACATTGACAACCGTTCTGTTAGATAGCTGGGTTTTGAATTTAGAAGCAGATATTTCCCTGTGCTTACTGCTGTTTCTTCCATATGCGGGTAATGGGCTGTAAACGCCTGTTTTGGGACTCTGCAGAGAAAGTGTTTGCAGACTGCTGAATCCACACACGGGGTTAACTCTGGAAGTTGAGTGCACACATTGACAACCGTTCTGTTAGATAGCTGCGTTTTGGATTTAGAAATAGATATTTCCCCGTGCTTACTGCTGTTTCTTCCATATGCCGGTAATGGGCTGAAAACGCCTGTTTTGGGACTCTGCAGAGAAAGTGTTTGCAGACTGCTGAATCCACACACGGGGTTAACTCTGGAAGTTGAGTGCACACATTCACAACTGTTCTGTTAGATAGCTGCGTTTTGGATTTAGAAGCAGATATTTCCCTGTGCTTACTGCTGTTTCTTCCATATGCCGGTAATGGGCTGAAAACGCCTGTTTTGGGACTCTGCAGAGAAAGGGTTTGCAGACTGCTGAATCCACACACGGGTTGAACTCTGGAAGTTGAGTGCACACATTGACAACCGTTCTGTAAGATAGCTGCGTTTTGGATTTAGAAGCAGATAATTCCCTGTGCTTACGGCTGTTTCTTCCATATGCCGGTAATGGGCTGAAAACGCCTGTTTTGGGACTCTGCAGAAAAACTATTTTCAGACTGCTGAATCCACACACGGGTTGAACTCTGGAAGTTGAGTGCACACACTGACAACCGTTCTGTTAGATAGCTGCGTTTTGGATTTAGAAGCAGATATTTCCCTGTGCTTACTGCTGTTTCTTCCATGTGCCGGTAATGGGCTGAAAACGCCTGTTTTGGGACTCTGCAGAGAAAGTGTTTGCAGACTGCTGAATCCACACACGGGGTTAACTCTGGAAGGTGAGTGCACACATTGACAACCGTTCTGTTAGATAACTGCGTTTTGGATTTAGAAGCAGATATTTCCCTGTTCTTACTGCTGTTTCTTCCATATGCCGGTAATGGGCTGAAAACGCCTGTTTTGGGACTCTGCAGAGAAAGTGTTTGCAGACTGCTGAATCCACACACGGGTTTAACTCTGCAAGTTGAGTGCACACATTGACAACCGTTCTGTTAGATAGCTGCGTTTTGGATTTAGAAGCAGATAATTCCCTGTGCTTACTGATGTTTCTTCCATATGCCGGTAATGGGCTGAAAACGCCTGTTTTGGGACTCTGCAGAGAAAGTGTTTGCAGACTGCTGAATCCACACACGGGTTTACTTCTGGAAGGTGAGTGCACACATTGAGAACCGTTCTTTGGGTAGCTGGGTTTTGGATTTAGAAGCAGATATTTCCCTCTGCTTACTGCTGTTTCTTCCACATGCCGGTAATGGGCGGAAAATGCCTGTTTTGGGACTCTGCAGAGAAAGTGTTTGCAGACTCTTGAAACCACATACGGGTTTAACTCTGGAAGTTGAGGGCACACATTGACAACCGTTCTGTTAGATAGCTGCGTTTTGGATTTAGAAGCAGATATTTCCCTGTGCTTACTGCTATTTCTTCCATATGCCAGTAATGGGCTGAAAACGCCTGTTTTGGGACTCTGCAGAGAAAGTGTTTGCAGACTGCTGAATCCACACACGGGTTGAACTCTGGAAGTTGAGTGCACACATTGACAACCGTTCTGTTAGATAGCTGCGTTTTGGATTTAGAAGCAGATATTTCCCTGTGCTTACTGCTGTTTCTTCCACATGCCGGTAATGGGCTGAAAACGCCTGTTTTGGGACTCTGCAGAGAAAGTGTTTGCAGACTGCTGAATCCACACACGGGTTTAACTCTGGAAGTTGAGTGCACACATTGACAACCGTTCTGTTAGATAGCTGCGTTTTGGATTTAGAAGCAGATATTTCCCTGTGCTTACTGCTGTTTCTTCCATATGCCGGTAATGGGCTGAAAACGCCTGTTTTGGGACTCTGCAGAGAAACTATTTGCAGACTGCTGAATCCACACACGGGTTGAACTCTGGAAGTTGAGTGCACACATTGACAACCGTTCTGTTAGATAGCTGCGTTTTGGATTTAGAAGCAGATATTTCCCTGTGCTTACTGCTGTTTCTTCCATATGCCGGTAATGGGCTGAAAATACCTGTTTTGGGACTCTGAAGAGAAAGTGTTTGCAGACTGCTGAATCCACACACGGGTTGAACTCTGGAAGTTGACTGCACACATTGACAACCGTTCTGTTAGATAGCTGCGTTTTGGATTTAGAAGCAGATATTTCCCTGTGCTTACTGCTGTTTCTTCCATATGCCGGTAATGGGCTGAAAACGCCTGTTTTGGGACTCTGCAGAGAAAGTGTTTGCAGACTGTTGAAACCACACACGGGTTTAACTCTGGAAGTTGAGTGCACACATTGACAACCGTTCTGTTAGATAGCTGGGTTTTGGATTTAGAAGCAGATATTTCCCTGTGCTTACTGCTGTTTCTTCCATATGCGGGTAATGGGCTGAAAACGCCTGTTTTGGGACTCTGCAGAGAAAGTGTTTGCAGACTGCTGAATCCACACACGGGATTAACTCTGGATGTTGAGTGCACACATTGACAACCGTTCTGTTAGATAGCTGCGTTTTGGATTTAGAAGTAGATATTTCCCTGGGCTTACTGCTGTTTCTTCCATATGCCGGTAATGGGCTGAAAACGCCTGTTTTGGGACTCTGCAGAGAAAGTGTTTGCAGACTGCTGAATCCACACACGGGGTTAACTCTGGAAGTTGAGTGCACACATTGACAACCGTTCTGTTAGATAGCTGCGTTTTGGATTTAGAAGCAGATATTTCCCTGTGCTTACTGCTGTTTCTTCCATATGCCGGTAATGGGCTGAAAACGCCTGTTTTGGGACTCTGCAGAGAAAGTGTTTGCAGACTGCTGAATCCACACACGGGGTTAACTCTGGAAGTTGAGTGCACACATTGACAACCGTTCTGTTAGATAGCTGCGTTTTGGATTTAGAAGCAGATATTTCCCTGTGCTTACTGCTGTTTCTTCCATATGCCGGTAATGGGCTGAAAACGCCTGTTTTGGGACTCTGCAGAGAAAGTGTTTGCAGACTGCTGAATCCACACACGGGTTTACCTCTGGAAGTTGAGTGCACACATTGACAACCGTTCTGTTAGATTGCTGCGTTTTGGATTTAGAAGCAGATATTTCCCTGTGCTTACGGCTGTTTCTTCCATATGCCGGTAATGGGCTGAAAACGCCTGTTTTGGGACTCTGCAGAGAAACTATTTGCAGACTGCTGAATCCACACACGGGTTGAACTCTGGAAGTTGAGTGCACACACTGACAACCGTTCTGTTAGATAGCTGCGTTTTGGATTTAGAAGCAGATATTTCCCTGTGCTTACTGCTGTTTCTTCCATATGCCGGTAATGGGCTGAAAACGCCCGTTTTGGGACTCTGCAGAGAAAGTGTTTGCAGACTGTTGAAACCACACACGGGTTTAACTCTGGAAGTTGAGTGCACACATTGACAACCGTTCTGTTAGATAGCTGCGTTTTGGATTTAGAAGCAGATATTTCCCTGTGCTTACTGCTGTTTCTTCCATATGCCGGTAATGGGCTGAAAACGCCTGTTTTGGGACTCTGCAGAGAAAGTGTTTGCAGACTGCTGAATCCACACACGGTGTTAACTCTGGAAGTTGAGTGCACAGATTGACAACCGTTCTGTTAGATAGCTGCGTTTTGGATTTAGAAGCAGATATTTCCCTGTGCTTACTGCTGTTTCTTCCATATGCCGGTAATGGGCTGAAAACGCCTGTTTTGGGACTCTGCAGAGAAAGTGTTTGCAGACTGCTGAATCCACACACGGGTTGAACTCTGGAAGTTGAGTGCACACATTGACAACAGTTCTGTTAGAAAGCTGCGTTTTGGATTTAGAAGCAGATAGTTCCCTGTGCTTCCTGCTGTTTCTTCCATATGCCGGTAATGGGCTGAAAATGCCTGTTTTGGGACTCTGCAGAGAAAGTGTTTGCAGACTGCTGAATCCACACACGGGTTGAACTCTGGAAGTTGATTGCACACATTGACAACCGTTCTGTTAGATAGCTGCGTTTTGGATTTAGAAGCAGATATTTCCCTGTGCTTACTGCTGTTTCTTCCATATGCCGGTAATGGGCTGAAAACGCCTGTTTTGGGACTCTGCAGAGAAAGTGTTTGCAGACTGCTGAATCCACACACGGGTTTAATTCTTGAAGTTGAGTGCACACATTGACAACCGTTCTGTTAGATAGCTGCGTTTTGGATTTAGAAGCAGATATTTCCCTGTGCTTACTGCTGTTTCTTCCATATGCCGGTAATGGGCTGAAAACGCCTGTTTTGGGACTCTGCAGAGAAAGTGTTTGCAGACTGCTGAATCCACACACGGGGTTATCTCTGGAAGGTGAGTGCACACATTGACAACCGTTCTGTTAGATAGCTGCGTTTTGGATTTAGAAGCAGATAATTCCCTGTGCTTACTGCTGTTTCATCCATATGCCGGTAATGGTCTGAAAACGCCTGTTTTGGGACTCTGCAGAGAAAGTGTTTGCAGACTGCTGAATCCACACACGGGTTTACTTCTGGAAGGTGAGTGCACACATTGAGAACCGTTCTTTGGGTAGCTGGGTTTTGGATTTAGAAGCAGATATTTCCCTCTGCTTACTGCTGTTTCTTCCACATGCCGGTAATGGGCTGAAAATGCCTGTTTTGTGACTCTGCAGAGAAAGTGTTTGCAGACTGTTGAAACCACATACGGGTTTAACTCTGGAAGTTGGGGGCACACATTGACAACCGTTCTGTTAGATAGCTGCGTTTTGGATTTAGAAGCAGATATTTCCCTGTGCTTACTGCTGTTTCTTCCATATGCCGGTAAAGGGCTGAAAACGCCTGTTTTGGGACTCTGCAGAGAAAGTGTTTGCAGACTGCTGAATCCACACACGGGGTTAACTCTGGAAGTTGAGTGCACACATTGACAACCGTTCTGTTAGATAGCTGCGTTTTGAATTTAGAAGCAGATAATTCCCTGTGCTTACTGCTGTTTCTTCCATATGCCGGTAATGGGCTGAAAACGCCTGTTTTGGGACTCTGCAGAGAAAGTGTTTGCAGACTGCTGAATCCACACACGGGTTGAACTCGGGAAGTTGAGTGCACACATTGACAACCGTTCTGTTAGATAGCTGCGTTTTGGATTTAGAAGCAGATATTTCCCTGTGCTTACTGCTGTTTCTTCCATATGCCGGTAATGAGCTGAAAACGCCTGTTTTGGGACTGTGCAGAGAAACTATTTGCAGACTGCTGAATCCACACACGGGTTTAACTCTGGAAGTTGAGTGCACACATTGACAACCGTTCTGTTAGATGGCTGCGTTTTGGATTTAGAAGCAGATATTTCCCTGTGCTTACTGCTGTTTCTTCCATATGCCGGTAATGGGCTGAAAATGACTGTTTTGGGACTTTGCAGAGAAATTGTTTGCAGACTGTTGAAACCACACACGGGTTTAACTCTGGAAGTTGAGTGCACACATTGACAACCGTTCTGTTAGATAGCTGCGTTTTGGATTTAGAAGCAGATATTTCCCTGTGCTTACTGCTGTTTCTTCCATATGCCGCTAATGGGCTGAAAATACCTGTTTTGGGACTCTGAAGAGAAAGTGTTTGCAGACTGCTGAATCCACACACGGGTTGAACTCTGGAAGTTGACTGCACACATTGACAACCGTTCTGTTAGATAGTTGCGTTTTGGATTTAGAAGCAGATATTTCCCTGTGCTTACTGCTGTTTCTTCCATATGCCGGTAATGGGCTGAAAACGCCTGTTTTGGGACTCTGCAGAGAAAGTGTTTGCAGACTGTTGAAACCACACACCGGTTTAACTCTGGAAGTTGAGTGCACACATTGAGAACCGTTCTGTTAGATAGCTGGGTTTTTGATTTAGAAGCAGATATTTCCCTGTGCTTACTGCTGTTTCTTCCATATGCGGGTAATGGGCTGAAAACGCCTGTTTTGGGACTCTGCAGAGAAAGTGTTTGCAGACTGCTGAATCCACACACGGGGTTAACTCTGGAAGTTGAGTGCACACATTGACAACCGTTCTGTTAGATAGCTGCGTTTTGGATTTAGAAGCAGATATTTCCCTGTGCTTACTGCTGTTTCTTCCATATGCCGGTAATGGGCTGAAAACGCCTGTTTTGGGACTCTGCAGAGAAAGTGTTTGCAGACTGCTGAATCCACACACGGGTTTACCTCTGGAAGTTGAGTGCACAGATTGACAACCGTTCTGTTAGATAGCTGCGTTTTGGATTTAGAAGCAGATATTTCCCTGTGCTTACGGCTGTTTCTTCCATATGCCGGTAATGGGCTGAAAACGCCTGTTTTGGGACTCTGCAGAGAAAGTGTTTGCAGACTGCTGAATCCACACACGGGTTGAACTCTGGAAGTTGAGTGCACACATTGACAACCGTTCTGTTAGATAGCTGCGTTTTGGATTTAGAAGCAGATATTTCCCTGTGCTTACTGCTGTTTCTTCCATATGCCGGTAATGGGCTGAAAACGCCTGTTTTGGGACTCTGCAGAGAAAGTGTTTGCAGACTGTTGAAACCACACACGGGTTTAACTCTGGAAGTTGAGTGCACACATTGACAACCGTTCTGTTAGATAGCTGCGTTTTGGATTTAGAAGCAGATATTTCCCTGTGCTTACTGCTGTTTCTTCCATATGCCGGTAATGGGCTGAAAACGCCTGTTTTGGGACTCTGCAGAGAAAGTGTTTGCAGACTGCTGAATCCACACACGGTGTTAACTCTGGAAGTTGAGTGCACAGATTGACAACCGTTCTGTTAGATAGCTGCGTTTTGGATTTAGAAGCAGATATTTCCCTGTGCTTACTGCTGTTTCTTCCATATGCTGGTAATGGGCTGAAAACGCCTGTTTTGGGACTCTGCAGAGAAAGTGTTTGCAGACTGCTCAATCCACACACGGGTTGAACTCTGGAAGTTGAGTGCACACATTGACAACAGTTCTGTTAGACAGCTGCGTTTTGGATTTAGAAGCAGATAGTTCCCTGTGCTTACTGCTGTTTCTTCCATATGCCGGTAATGGGCTGAAAATGCCTGTTTTGGGACTCTGCAGAGAAAGCGTTTGCAGACTGCTGAATCCACACACGGGTTTAACTCTGGAAGTTGAGTGCACACATTGACAACCGTTCTGTTAGATAGCTGCGTTTTGGATATAGAAGCAGATATTTCCCTGTGCTTACTGCTGTTTCTTCCATATGCCGGTAATGGGCTGAAAACGCCTGTTTTGGGACTCTGCAGAGAAAGTGTTTGCAGACTGCTGAATCCACACACGGGTTGAACTCTGGAAGTTGAGTCCACACACTGACAACCGTTCTGTTAGATACCTGCGTTTTGGATTTAGAAGCAGATATTTCCCTGTGCTTACTGCTGTTTCTTCCATATGCCGGTAATGGGCTGAAAACGCCTGTTTTGGGACTCTGCAGAGAAAGTGTTTGCAGACTGTTGAAACCACACACGGGTTTAACTCTGGAAGTTGAGTGCACACATTGACAACCGTTCTGTTAGATAGCTGCGTTTTGGATTTAGAAGCAGATATTTCCCTGTGCTTACTGCTGTTTCTTCCATATGCCGGTAATGGGCTGAAAACGCCTGTTTTGGGACTCTGCAGAGAAAGTGTTTGCAGACTGCTGAATCCACACACGGTGTTAACTCTGGAAGTTGAGTGCACAGATTGACAACCGTTCTGTTAGATAGCTGCGTTTTGGATTTAGAAGCAGATATTTCCCTGTGCTTACTGCTGTTTCTTCCATATGCCGGTAATGGGCTGAAAACGCCTGTTTTGGGACTCTGCAGAGAAAGTGTTTGCAGACTGCTGAATCCACACACGGGTTGAACTCTGGAAGTTGAGTGCACACATTGACAACAGTTCTGTTAGACAGCTGCGTTTTGGATTTAGAAGCAGATAGTTCCATGTGCTTACTGCTGTTTCTTCCATATGCCGGTAATGGGCTGAAAATGCCTGTTTTGGGACTCTGAAGAGAAAGTGTTTGCAGACTGCTGAATCCACACACGGGTTGAACTCTGGAAGTTGAGTGCACACATTGACAACCGTTCTGTTAGATAGCTGCGTTTTGGATTTAGAAGCAGATATTTCCCTGTGCTTACTGCTGTTTCTTCCATATGCCGGTAATGGGCTGAAACGCCTGTTTTGGGACTCTGCAGAGAAAGTGTTTGCAGACTGTTGAAACCACACACGGGTTTAACTCTGGAAGTTGAGTGCACACATTGAGAACCGTTCTGTTAGATAGCTGGGTTTTGGATTTAGAAGCAGATATTTCCCTGTGCTTACTGCTGTTTCTTCCATATGCCGGTAATGGGCTGAAAACGCCTGTTTTGGGACTCTGCAGAGAAAGTGTTTGCAGACTGCTGAATCCACACACGGGTTGAACTCTGGAAGTTGAGTGCACACATTGACAACCGTCCTGTTAGAAAGCTGCGTTTTGGATTTAGAAGCAGATATTTCCCTGTGCTTACTGCTGTTTCTTCCATATGCCGGTAATGGGCTGAAAACGCCTGTTTTGGGACTCTGCAGAGAAAGTGTTTGCAGACTGCTGAATCCACACATGGGGTTAATTCCGGAAGGTGAGTGCACACATTGACAACCGTTCTGTTAGATAGCTGCGTTTTGGATTTAGAAGCAGATATTTCCCTGTTCTTACTGCTGTTTCTTCCATATGCCGGTAATGGGCTGAAAATGCCTGTTTTGGGACTCTGCAGAGAAAGTGTTTGCAGACTGCTGAATCCACACACGGGTTTACTTCTGGAAGGTGAGTGCACACATTGAGAACCGTTCTGTTAGATAGCTGGGTTTTGGATTTAGAAGCAGATATTTCCCTGTGCTTACTGCTGTTTCTTCCATATGCCGGTAATGGGCTGAAAACGCCTGTTTTGGGACTCTGCAGAGAATGTGTTTGCAGACTGTTGAAACCACACACGGGTTTAATTCTGGAAGTTGAGTGCACACATTGACAACCGTTCTGTTAGATAGCTGCGTTTTGGATTTAGAAGCAGATATTTCCCTGTGCTTACTGCTGTTTCTTCCATATGCCAGTAATGGGCTGAAAACGCCTGTTTTGGGACTCTGCAGAGAAAGTGTTTGCAGACTGTTGAATCCACACACGGGGTTAACTCTGGAAGTTGAGTGCACACATTGACAACCGTTCTGTTAGATAGCTGCGTTTTGGAGTTAGAAGCAGATAATTCCCTGTGCTTACTGCAGTTTCTTCCATATGCCGGT
This sequence comes from Aotus nancymaae, assembly GCF_030222135.1. NCBI lineage: Eukaryota > Metazoa > Chordata > Mammalia > Primates > Aotidae > Aotus > Aotus nancymaae. The sequence continues at coordinate 93,364 of NW_026989154.1, forward strand.
AATGGGCTGAAAACGCCTGCTTTGAGACACTGCAGAGAAAGTGTTTGCAGACTGCTGAATCCACACACGGGTTTAACTCTGGAAGTTGAGTGCACACATTGACAACCGTTCTGTTAGAGAGCTGCGTTTTGGATTTAGAAGCAGATATTTCCCTGTGCTTACTGCTGTTTCTTCCATATGCCGGTAATGGGCTGAAGACGCCTGTTTTGGGACTCTGCAGAGAAAGTGTTTGCAGACTGCTGAATCCACACACGGGTTTACCTCTGGAAGGTGAGTGCACACATTGACAACCGTTCTGTTAGATAGCTGCGTTTTGGATTTAGAAGCAGATATTTCCCTGTGCTTACTGCTGTTTCTTCCATTTGCCGGTAAAGGGCTGAAAACGCCTGTTTTGGGACTCTGCAGAGAAAGTGTTTGCAGACTGCCGAATCCATACACGGGTTTAACTCTGGAAGTTGAGTGCACACATTGACAACTGTTCTGTTAGATAGCTGGGTTTTGGATTTAGAAGCAGATATTTCCCTGTGCTTACTGCTGTTTCTTCCATATGCCGGTAATGGGCTGAAAACGCCTGTTTTGGGACTCTGCAGAGAAAGTGTTTGCAGACTGCTGAATCCACACACGTTTTTACCTCTGGAAGGTGAGTGCACACATTGAAAACCGTTCTGTTAGATAGCTGCGTTTTGGATTTAGAAGCAGATATTTCCCTGTGCTTACTGCTGTTTCTTCCTTATGCCGGTAATGGGCTGAAAACGCCTGTTTTGGGACTCTGCAGAGAAAGTGTTTGCGGACTGCTGAATTCACACACGGGCTTAAGTCTGGAAGTTGAGTGAACACATTGACAACCGGTCTGTTAGATAGCTGCGTTTTGGATTTAGAAGCAGATATTTCCCTGTGCTTACTGCTGTTTCTTCCATATGCCGGTAATGGGCTGAAAACGCCTGTTTTGGGACTCTGCAGAGAAAGTGTTTGCAGACTGCTGAATCCACACACGGGTTTAACTCTGGAAGTTGAGTGCACACATTGACAACCGTTCTGTTAGATAGCTGCGTTTTGGATTTAGAAGCTGATATTTCCCTGTGCTTACTGCTGTTTCTTCCATATGCCGGTAATGGGCTGAAAACGCCTGTTTTGGGACTCTGCAGAGAAAGTGTTTGCAGACTGCTGAATCCACACACGGGTTTGACTCTGGAAGCTGAGTACACACATTGACAACCGTTCTGTTAGAGAGCTGCGTTTTGGATTTAGAAGCAGATATTTCCCTGTGCTTACTGCTGTTTCTACCGTATGCCGGTAATGGGCTGAAAACGCCTGTTTTGGGACTCTGCAGAGAAAGTGTTTGCAGACTGCTGAATCCACACACGGGTTTAACTCTGGAAGTTGAGTGCACACATTGACAACCATTCTGTTAGATAGCTGCGTTTTGGATTTAGAAGCAAATATTTCCCTGTGCTTACTGCTGTTTCTTCCATATGTCGGTAAAGGGCTGAAAACGCCTGTTTGGGGACCCTGCAGAGAAAGTGTTTGCAGACTGCTGAATCCACACACGGGTTTAACTCTGGAAGTTGAGTGCACACATTGACAACCGTTCTGTTAGATAGCTGCGTTTTGGATTTAGAAGCAGATATTTCCCTGTGCTTACTGCTGTTTCTTCCATATGCCGGTAATGGGCTGAAAACGCCTGTTTTGGGACTCTGCAGAGAAAGTGTTTGCAGACTCCTGAATCCACACAGGGGTTTAACTCTGGAAGTTGAGTGCACACATTGACAACCGTTCTGTTAGATAGCTGCGTTTTGGATTTAGAAGCAGATATTTCCCTGTGCTTACTGCTGTTTCTTCCATATGCCGGTAATGGGCTGAAAACGTCTGTTTTGGGACTCTGCAGAGAAAGTGTTTGCAGACTCCTGAATCCACACACGGGTTTAACTCTGGAAGTTGAGTGCACACATTGACAACCGTTCTGTTAGATAGCTGCGTTTTGGATTTAGAAGCAGATATTTCCCTGTGCTTACTGCTGTTTCTTCCATATGCCGGTAATGGGCTGAAAAAGCCTGTTTTGGGACTCTGCAGAGAAAGTGTTTGCAGACTGCTGAATCCACACACGGGGTTAACTCTGGAAGTTGAGTGCACACATTGACAACCGTTCTGTTAGATAGCTGCGTTTTGGATTTAGAAGCAGATATTTCCCTGTGCTTACTGCTGTTTCTTCCTTATGCCGGTAATGGGCTGAAAACGCCTGTTTTGGGACTCTGCAGAGAAAGTGTTTGCAGACTGCTGAATCCACACACGGGGTTAACTCTGGAAGTTGAGTGCACACCTTGACAACCGTTCTGTTAGATAGCTGCGTTTTGGATTTAGAAGCAGATATTTCCCTGTGCTTACTGCTGTTTCTTCCTTATGCCGGTAATGGGCTGAAAACGCCTGTTTTGGGACTCTGCAGAGAAAGTGTTTGCAGACTGCTGAATCCACACACGGGTTGAACTCTGGAAGTTGAGTGCACACATTGAGAACCGTTCTGTTAGATAGCTGCGTTTTTTTTTTAGAAGCAGATATTTCACTGTGCTTACTGCTGTTTCTTCCATATGCCGGTAATGGGCTGAAAACGCCTGTTTTGGGACTCTGCAGAGAAAGTGTTTGCAGACTGCTGAATCCACACACGGGTTTAACTCTGGAAGTTGAGTGCACACATTGACAACCGTACTGTTAGATAGCTGCGTTTTGTATTTAGAAGCAGATATTTCCCTGTGCTTACTGCTGTTTCTTCCATATGCCGGTAATGGGCTGAAAACGCCTGTTTTGGGACTCTGCAGAGAAAGTGTTTGCAGACTGCTGAATCCACACACGGGTTTAACTCTGGAAGTTGAGTGCACACATTGACAACCGTTCTGTTAGATAGCTGCGTTTTGGATTTAGAAGCAGATATTTCCCTGTGCTTGCTGCTGTTTCTTCCATATGCCGGTAATGGGCTGAAAACGCCTGTTTTGCGACTCTGCAGAGAAAGTATTTGCAGACTGCTGAATCCACACATGGGTTGAACTCTGGAAGTTGAGTGCACACATTGACAACCGTTCTGTTAGATAGCTGCGTTTTGGATTTAGAAGCAGATATTTCCCTGTGCTTACTGCTGTTTCTTCCTTATGCCGGTAATGGGATGAAAACGCCTGTTTTGGGACTCTGCAGAGAAAGTGTTTGCAGACTGCTGAATCCACACACGGGTTGAACTCTGAAAGTTGAGTGCACACATTGACAACAGTGCGTTAGATAGCTGCGTATTGGATTTAGAAGCAGATATTCCCCTGTGCTTACTGCTGTTTCTTCCATATGCCGGTAATGGGCTGAAAACGCCTGTTTTGGGACTCTGCTGAGAAACTATTTGCAAACTGCTGAATCCACACACCCGTTGAATTCTGGAAGTTGAGTGCACACATTGACAACCGTTCTGTTAGATAGCTGCGTTTTGGATTTAGAAGCAGATATTTCCCGATGCTTACTGCTGTTTCTTCCATATGCCGGTAATGGGCTGAAAACGCCTGTTTTGGGACTCTGCAGAGAAACTATTTGCAGACTCCTGAATCCACACACGGGTTGAACTCTGGAAGTTGAGTGCACACATTGACAACCGTTCTGTTAGATAGCTGCCTTTTGGATTTAGAAGCAGATATTTCCCTGTGCTTACTGCTGTTTCTTCCATATGCCGGTAATGGGCTGAAAACGCCTGTTTTGGGACTCTGCAGAGAAAGTGTTTGCAGACTGCTGAATCCACACACGGGGTTAACTCTGGAAGTTGAGTGCACACATTGACAACCGTTCTGTTAGATAGCTGCGTTTTGGATTTAGAAGCAGATATTTCCCTGTGCTTACTGCTGTTTCTTCCATATGCCGGTAATGGACTGAAAACGCCTGTTTTGGGACTCTGCAGAGAAAGTGTTTGCAGACTGCTGAATCCACACACGGGTTTGACTCTGGAAGTTGAGTGCACACATTGACAACCGTTCTGTTAGAGAGCTGCGTTTTGGATTTAGAAGCAGATATTTCCCTGTTCTTACTGCTGTTTCTTCCATATGCCGGTAATGGGCTGAAAACGCCTGTTTTGGGACTCTGCAGAGAAAGTGTTTGCAGACTGCTGAATCCACACACGGGTGTAACTCTGGAAGTTGAGTGCACACATTGACAACCGTTCTGTTAGATAGCTGCGTTTTGGATTTAGAAGCAGATATTTCCCTGTGCTTACTGCTGTTTCTTCCATATGCCGGTAATGGGCTGAAAACGCCTGTTTTGGGACTCTGCAGAGAAACTATTTGCAGACTGCTGAATCCACACACGGGTTGAACTCTGGAAGTTGAGTGCACACATTGACAACCGTTCTGTTAGATAGCTGCGTTTTGGATTTAGAAGCAGATATTTCCCTGTGCTTACTGCTGTTTCTTCCTTATACCGGTAATGGGCTGAAAACGCCTGTTTTGGGACTCTGCAGAGAAAGTGTTTGCAGACTGCTGAATCCACACACGGGTTTAACTTTGGAAGTTGAGTGCACACATTGACAACCGTTCTGTTAGATAGCTGCGTTTTGGATTTAGAAGCAGATATTTCCCTGTGCTTACTGCTGTTTCTTCCATATGCCGGTAATGGGCTGAAAACGCCTGTTTTGGGACTCTGCAGAGAAAGTGTTTGCAGACTGCTGAATCCACACACGGGTTTAACTCTGGAAGTTGAGTGCACACATTGACAACCGTTCTGTTAGATAGCTGCGTTTTGGATTTAGAAGCAGATATTTCCCTGTGCTTACTGCTGTTTCTTCCATATGCCGGTAATGGCCTGAAAACGCCTGTTTTGGGACTCTGCACAGAAATTGTTTGCAGACTGCTGAATCCACACACGGGTTGAACTCCGGAAGTTGAGTGCACACATTGACAACCGTTCTGTTAGATAGCTGCGTTTTGGATTTAGAAGCAGATATTTCCCTGTGCTTACTGCTGTTTCTTCCATATGCCGGTAATGGGCTGAAAACGCCTGTTTTGGGACTCTGCAGAGAAAGTGTTTGCAGACTGCTGAATCCACACACGGGTTTAACTCTGGAAGTTGAGTGCACACATTGACAACCGTTCTGTTAGATAGCTGCGTTTTGGATTTAGAAGCAGATATTTCCCTGTGCTTACTGCTGTTTCTTCCATATGCCGGAAATGGGCTGAAAACGCCTGTTTTGGGACTCTGCAGAGAAAGTGTTTGCAGACTGCTGAATCCACAAACGGGTTGAACTCTGGAAGTTGAGTGCACACATTGACAACCGTTCTGTTAGATAGCTGCATTTTGGATTTAGAAGCAGATATTTCCCTGTGCTTACTGCTGTTTCTTCCATATGCCGGTAATGGGCTGAAAACGCCTGTTTTGGGACTCTGCAGAGAAAGTGTTTGCAGACTGCTGAATCCACCCACGGGTTGAACTCTGGAAGGTGAGTGCACACATTGACAACCGTTCTGTTATGTAGCTGCGTTTTGGATTTAGAAGCAGATATTTCCCTGTGATTACAGCTGTTTCTTCCATATGCCGGTAATGGGCTGAAAACGCCTGTTTTGGGACTCTGCAGAGAAAGTGTTTGCAGACTGCTGAATCCACACACGGGTTTAACTCTGGAAGTTGAGTGCACACATTGACAACCGTTCTGTTAGATAGCTGCGTTTTGGATTTAGAAGCAGATATTTCCCTGTGCTTACTGTTGTTTCTTCCATATGCCGGTAATGGCCTGAAAATACCTGTTTTGGGACTCTGAAGAGAAAGTGTTTGCAGACTGCTGAATCCACACACGGGTTGAACTCTGGAATTTGACTGCACACATTGACAACCGTTCTGTTAGATAGCTGCGTTTTGGATTTAGAAGCAGATATTTCCCTGTGCTTACTGCTGTTTCTTCCATATGCCGGTAATGGGCTGAAAACGCCCGCTTTGGGACTCTGCAGAGAAAGTGTTTGCAGACTGTTGAAACCACACACGGGTTTAACTCTTGAAGTTGAGTGCACACATTGAGAACCGTTCTGTTAGATAGCTGGGTTTTGGATTTAGAAGCAGATATTTCCCTGTGCTTACTGCTGTTTCTTCCATATGCCGGTAATGGGCTGAAAACGCCTGTTTTTGGACTCTGCAGAGAAAGTGTTTGCAGACTGCTGAATCCACACACGGGTTTAATTCTTGAAGTTGAGTGCACACATTGACAACCGTTCTGTTAGATAGCTGCGTTTTGGATTTAGAAGCAGATATTTCCCTGTGCTTACTGCTGTTTCTTCCATATGCCGGTAATGGGCTGAAAACGCCTGTTTTGGGACTCTGCAGAGAAAGTGTTTGCAGACTGCTGAATCCACACACGGGGTTATCTCTGGAAGGTGAGTGCACACATTGACAACCGTTCTGTTAGATAGCTGCGTTTTGGATTTAGAAGCAGATAATTCCCTGTGCTTACTGCTGTTTCATCCATATGCCGGTAATGGGCTGAAAACGCCTGTTTTGGGACTCTGCAGAGAAAGTGTTTGCAGACTGCTGAATCCACACACGGGTTTACTTCTGGAAGGTGAGTGCACACATTGAGAACCGTTCTTTGGGTAGCTGGGTTTTGGATTTAGAAGCAGATATTTCCCTCTGCTTACTGCTGTTTCTTCCACATGCCGGTAATGGGCTGAAAATGCCTGTTTTGTGACTCTGCAGAGAAAGTGTTTGCAGACTGTTGAAACCACATACGGGTTTAACTCTGGAAGTTGGGGGCACACATTGACAACCGTTCTGTTAGATAGCTGCGTTTTGGATTTAGAAGCAGATATTTCCCTGTGCTTACTGCTGTTTCTTCCATATGCCGGTAAAGGGCTGAAAACGCCTGTTTTGGGACTCTGCAGAGAAAGTGTTTGCAGACTGCTGAATCCACACACGGGGTTAACTCTGGAAGTTGAGTGCACACATTGACAACCGTTCTGTTAGATAGCTGCGTTTTGAATTTAGAAGCAGATAATTCCCTGTGCTTACTGCTGTTTCTTCCATATGCCGGTAATGGGCTGAAAACGCCTGTTTTGGGACTCTGCAGAGAAAGTGTTTGCAGACTGCTGAATCCACACACGGGTTGAACTCTGGAAGTTGAGTGCACACATTGACAACCGTTCTGTTAGATAGCTGCGTTTTGGATTTAGAAGCAGATATTTCCCTGTGCTTACTGCTGTTTCTTCCATATGCCGGTAATGAGCTGAAAACGCCTGTTTTGGGACTGTGCAGAGAAACTATTTGCAGACTGCTGAATCCACACACGGGTTTAACTCTGGAAGTTGAGTGCACACATTGACAACCGTTCTGTTAGATGGCTGCGTTTTGGATTTAGAAGCAGATATTTCCCTGTGCTTACTGCTGTTTCTTCCATATGCCGGTAATGGGCTGAAAATGACTGTTTTGGGACTCTGCAGAGAAATTGTTTGCAGACTGTTGAAACCACACACGGGTTTAACTCTGGAAGTTGAGTGCACACATTGACAACCGTTCTGTTAGATAGCTGCGTTTTGGATTTAGAAGCAGATATTTCCCTGTGCTTACTGCTGTTTCTTCCATATGCCGCTAATGGGCTGAAAATACCTGTTTTGGGACTCTGAAGAGAAAGTGTTTGCAGACTGCTGAATCCACACACGGGTTGAACTCTGGAAGTTGACTGCACACATTGACAACCGTTCTGTTAGATAGTTGCGTTTTGGATTTAGAAGCAGATATTTCCCTGTGCTTACTGCTGTTTCTTCCATATGCCGGTAATGGGCTGAAAACGCCTGTTTTGGGACTCTGCAGAGAAAGTGTTTGCAGACTGTTGAAACCACACACCGGTTTAACTCTGGAAGTTGAGTGCACACATTGAGAACCGTTCTGTTAGATAGCTGGGTTTTTGATTTAGAAGCAGATATTTCCCTGTGCTTACTGCTGTTTCTTCCATATGCGGGTAATGGGCTGAAAACGCCTGTTTTGGGACTCTGCAGAGAAAGTGTTTGCAGACTGCTGAATCCACACACGGGGTTAACTCTGGAAGTTGAGTGCACACATTGACAACCGTTCTGTTAGATAGCTGCGTTTTGGATTTAGAAGCAGATATTTCCCTGTGCTTACTGCTGTTTCTTCCATATGCCGGTAATGGGCTGAAAACGCCTGTTTTGGGACTCTGCAGAGAAAGTGTTTGCAGACTGCTGAATCCACACACGGGGTTAACTCTGGAAGTTGAGTGCACACATTGACAACCGTTCTGTTAGATAGCTGCGTTTTGGATTTAGAAGCAGATATTTCCCTGTGCTTACTGCTGTTTCTTCCATATGCCGGTAATGGGCTGAAAACGCCTGTTTTGGGACTCTGCAGAGAAAGTGTTTGCAGACTGCTGAATCCACACACGGGTTTACCTCTGGAAGTTGAGTGCACAGATTGACAACCGTTCTGTTAGATAGCTGCGTTTTGGATTTAGAAGCAGATATTTCCCTGTGCTTACTGCTGTTTCTTCCATATGCCGGTAATGGGCTGAAAACGCCTGTTTCGGGACTCTGCAGAGAAAGTGTTTGCAGACTGCTGAATCCACACACGGTGTTAACTCTGGAAGTTGAGTGCACAGATTGACAACCGTTCTGTTAGATAGCTGCGTTTTGGATTTAGAAGCAGATATTTCCCTGTGCTTACTGCTGTTTCTTCCATATGCTGGTAATGGGCTGAAAACGCCTGTTTTGGGACTCTGCAGAGAAAGTGTTTGCAGACTGCTCAATCCACACACGGGTTGAACTCTGGAAGTTGAGTGCACACATTGACAACAGTTCTGTTAGACAGCTGCGTTTTGGATTTAGAAGCAGATAGTTCCCTGTGCTTACTGCTGTTTCTTCCATATGCCGGTAATGGGCTGAAAATGCCTGTTTTGGGACTCTGCAGAGAAAGCGTTTGCAGACTGCTGAATCCACACACGGGTTTAACTCTGGAAGTTGAGTGCACACATTGACAACCGTTCTGTTAGATAGCTGCGTTTTGGATATAGAAGCAGATATTTCCCTGTGCTTACTGCTGTTTCTTCCATATGCCGGTAATGGGCTGAAAACGCCTGTTTTGGGACTCTGCAGAGAAAGTGTTTGCAGACTGCTGAATCCACACACGGGTTGAACTCTGGAAGTTGAGTGCACACATTGACAACCGTTCTGTTAGATAGCTGCGTTTTTTTTTTAGAAGCAGATATTTCACTGTGCTTACTGCTGTTTCTTCCATATGCCGGTAATGGGCTGAAAACGCCTGTTTTGGGACTCTGCAGAGAAAGTGTTTGCAGACTGCTGAATCCACACACGGGTTTAACTCTGGAAGTTGAGTGCACACATTGACAACCGTTCTGTTAGATAGCTGCGTTTTGGATTTAGAAGCAGATATTTCCCTGTGCTTGCTGCTGTTTCTTCCATATGCCGGTAATGGGCTGAAAACGCCTGTTTTGCGACTCTGCAGAGAAAGTATTTGCAGACTGCTGAATCCACACATGGGTTGAACTCTGGAAGTTGAGTGCACACATTGACAACCGTTCTGTTAGATAGCTGCGTTTTGGATTTAGAAGCAGATATTTCCCTGTGCTTACTGCTGTTTCTTCCTTATGCCGGTAATGGGATGAAAACGCCTGTTTTGGGACTCTGCAGAGAAAGTGTTTGCAGACTGCTGAATCCACACACGGGTTGAACTCTGAAAGTTGAGTGCACACATTGACAACAGTGCGTTAGATAGCTGCGTATTGGATTTAGAAGCAGATATTCCCCTGTGCTTACTGCTGTTTCTTCCATATGCCGGTAATGGGCTGAAAATGCCTGTTTTGGGACTCTGCTGAGAAACTATTTGCAAACTGCTGAATCCACACACCCGTTGAATTCTGGAAGTTGAGTGCACACATTGACAACCGTTCTGTTAGATAGCTGCGTTTTGGATTTAGAAGCAGATATTTCCCGATGCTTACTGCTGTTTCTTCCATATGCCGGTAATGGGCTGAAAACGCCTGTTTTGGGACTCTGCAGAGAAACTATTTGCAGACTCCTGAATCCACACACGGGTTGAACTCTGGAAGTTGAGTGCACACATTGACAACCGTTCTGTTAGATAGCTGCCTTTTGGATTTAGAAGCAGATATTTCCCTGTGCTTACTGCTGTTTCTTCCATATGCCGGTAATGGGCTGAAAACGCCTGTTTTGGGACTCTGCAGAGAAAGTGTTTGCAGACTGCTGAATCCACACACGGGGTTAACTCTGGAAGTTGAGTGCACACATTGACAACCGTTCTGTTAGATAGCTGCGTTTTGGATTTAGAAGCAGATATTTCCCTGTGCTTACTGCTGTTTCTTCCATATGCCGGTAATGGACTGAAAACGCCTGTTTTGGGACTCTGCAGAGAAAGTGTTTGCAGACTGCTGAATCCACACACGGTTTTGACTCTGGAAGTTGAGTGCACACATTGACAACCGTTCTGTTAGAGAGCTGCGTTTTGGATTTAGAAGCAGATATTTCCCTGTTCTTACTGCTGTTTCTTCCATATGCCGGTAATGGGCTGAAAACGCCTGTTTTGGGACTCTGCAGAGAAAGTGTTTGCAGACTGCTGAATCCACACACGGGTGTAACTCTGGAAGTTGAGTGCACACATTGACAACCGTTCTGTTAGATAGCTGCGTTTTGGATTTAGAAGCAGATATTTCCCTGTGCTTACTGCTGTTTCTTCCATATGCCGGTAATGGGCTGAAAACGCCTGTTTTGGGACTCTGCAGAGAAACTATTTGCAGACTGCTGAATCCACACACGGGTTGAACTCTGGAAGTTGAGTGCACACATTGACAACCGTTCTGTTAGATAGCTGCGTTTTGGATTTAGAAGCAGATATTTCCCTGTGCTTACTGCTGTTTCTTCCTTATACCGGTAATGGGCTGAAAACGCCTGTTTTGGGACTCTGCAGAGAAAGTGTTTGCAGACTGCTGAATCCACACACGGGTTTAACTTTGGAAGTTGAGTGCACACATTGACAACCGTTCTGTTAGATAGCTGCGTTTTGGATTTAGAAGCAGATATTTCCCTGTGCTTACTGCTGTTTCTTCCATATGCCGGTAATGGGCTGAAAACGCCTGTTTTGGGACTCTGCAGAGAAAGTGTTTGCAGACTGCTGAATCCACACACGGGTTTAACTCTGGAAGTTGAGTGCACACATTGACAACCGTTCTGTTAGATAGCTGCGTTTTGGATTTAGAAGCAGATATTTCCCTGTGCTTACTGCTGTTTCTTCCATATGCCGGTAATGGCCTGAAAACGCCTGTTTTGGGACTCTGCACAGAAATTGTTTGCAGACTGCTGAATCCACACACGGGTTGAACTCCGGAAGTTGAGTGCACACATTGACAACCGTTCTGTTAGATAGCTGCGTTTTGGATTTAGAAGCAGATATTTCCCTGTGCTTACTGCTGTTTCTTCCATATGCCGGTAATGGGCTGAAAACGCCTGTTTTGGGACTCTGCAGAGAAAGTGTTTGCAGACTGCTGAATCCACACACGGGTTTAACTCTGGAAGTTGAGTGCACACATTGACAACCGTTCTGTTAGATAGCTGCGTTTTGGATTTAGAAGCAGATATTTCCCTGTGCTTACTGCTGTTTCTTCCATATGCCGGAAATGGGCTGAAAACGCCTGTTTTGGGACTCTGCAGAGAAAGTGTTTGCAGACTGCTGAATCCACAAACGGGTTGAACTCTGGAAGTTGAGTGCACACATTGACAACCGTTCTGTTAGATAGCTGCATTTTGGATTTAGAAGCAGATATTTCCCTGTGCTTACTGCTGTTTCTTCCACATGCCGGTAATGGGCTGAAAACGCCTGTTTTGGGACTCTGCAGAGAAAGTGTTTGCAGACTGCTGAATCCACCCACGGGTTGAACTCTGGAAGGTGAGTGCACACATTGACAACCGTTCTGTTATATAGCTGCGTTTTGGATTTAGAAGCAGATATTTCCCTGTGATTACAGCTGTTTCTTCCATATGCCGGTAATGGGCTGAAAACGCCTGTTTTGGGACTCTGCAGAGAAAGTGTTTGCAGACTGCTGAATCCACACACGGGTTTAACTCTGGAAGTTGAGTGCACACATTGACAACCGTTCTGTTAGATAGCTGCGTTTTGGATTTAGAAGCAGATATTTCCCTGTGCTTACTGCTGTTTCTTCCATATGCCGGTAATGGCCTGAAAATACCTGTTTTGGGACTCTGAAGAGAAAGTGTTTGCAGACTGCTGAATCCACACACGGGTTGAACTCTGGAAGTTGACTGCACACATTGACAACCGTTCTGTTAGATAGCTGCGTTTTGGATTTAGAAGCAGATATTTCCCTGTGCTTACTGCTGTTTCTTCCATATGCCGGTAATGGGCTGAAAACGCCCGCTTTGGGACTCTGCAGAGAAAGTGTTTGCAGACTGTTGAAACCACACACGGGTTTAACTCTTGAAGTTGAGTGCACACATTGAGAACCGTTCTGTTAGATAGCTGGGTTTTGGATTTAGAAGCAGATATTTCCCTGTGCTTACTGCTGTTTCTTCCATATGCCGGTAATGGGCTGAAAACGCCTGTTTTTGGACTCTGCAGAGAAAGTGTTTGCAGACTGCTGAATCCACACACGGGTTTAATTCTTGAAGTTGAGTGCACACATTGACAACCGTTCTGTTAGATAGCTGCGTTTTGGATTTAGAAGCAGATATTTCCCTGTGCTTACTGCTGTTTCTTCCATATGCCGGTAATGGGCTGAAAACGCCTGTTTTGGGACTCTGCAGAGAAAGTGTTTGCAGACTGCTGAATCCACACACGGGGTTATCTCTGGAAGGTGAGTGCACACATTGACAACCGTTCTGTTAGATAGCTGCGTTTTGGATTTAGAAGCAGATAATTCCCTGTGCTTACTGCTGTTTCATCCATATGCCGGTAATGGGCTGAAAACGCCTGTTTTGGGACTCTGCAGAGAAAGTGTTTGCAGACTGCTGAATCCACACACGGGTTTACTTCTGGAAGGTGAGTGCACACATTGAGAACCGTTCTTTGGGTAGCTGGGTTTTGGATTTAGAAGCAGATATTTCCCTCTGCTTACTGCTGTTTCTTCCACATGCCGGTAATGGGCTGAAAATGCCTGTTTTGTGACTCTGCAGAGAAAGTGTTTGCAGACTGTTGAAACCACATACGGGTTTAACTCTGGAAGTTGGGGGCACACATTGACAACCGTTCTGTTAGATAGCTGCGTTTTGGATTTAGAAGCAGATATTTCCCTGTGCTTACTGCTGTTTCTTCCATATGCCGGTAAAGGGCTGAAAACGCCTGTTTTGGGACTCTGCAGAGAAAGTGTTTGCAGACTGCTGAATCCACACACGGGGTTAACTCTGGAAGTTGAGTGCACACATTGACAACCGTTCTGTTAGATAGCTGCGTTTTGAATTTAGAAGCAGATAATTCCCTGTGCTTACTGCTGTTTCTTCCATATGCCGGTAATGGGCTGAAAACGCCTGTTTTGGGACTCTGCAGAGAAAGTGTTTGCAGACTGCTGAATCCACACACGGGTTGAACTCTGGAAGTTGAGTGCACACATTGACAACCGTTCTGTTAGATAGCTGCGTTTTGGATTTAGAAGCAGATATTTCCCTGTGCTTACTGCTGTTTCTTCCATATGCCGGTAATGAGCTGAAAACGCCTGTTTTGGGACTGTGCAGAGAAACTATTTGCAGACTGCTGAATCCACACACGGGTTTAACTCTGGAAGTTGAGTGCACACATTGACAACCGTTCTGTTAGATGGCTGCGTTTTGGATTTAGAAGCAGATATTTCCCTGTGCTTACTGCTGTTTCTTCCATATGCCGGTAATGGGCTGAAAATGACTGTTTTGGGACTCTGCAGAGAAATTGTTTGCAGACTGTTGAAACCACACACGGGTTTAACTCTGGAAGTTGAGTGCACACATTGACAACCGTTCTGTTAGATAGCTGCGTTTTGGATTTAGAAGCAGATATTTCCCTGTGCTTACTGCTGTTTCTTCCATATGCCGCTAATGGGCTGAAAATACCTGTTTTGGGACTCTGAAGAGAAAGTGTTTGCAGACTGCTGAATCCACACACGGGTTGAACTCTGGAAGTTGACTGCACACATTGACAACCGTTCTGTTAGATAGTTGCGTTTTGGATTTAGAAGCAGATATTTCCCTGTGCTTACTGCTGTTTCTTCCATATGCCGGTAATGGGCTGAAAACGCCTGTTTTGGGACTCTGCAGAGAAAGTGTTTGCAGACTGTTGAAACCACACACCGGTTTAACTCTGGAAGTTGAGTGCACACATTGAGAACCGTTCTGTTAGATAGCTGGGTTTTTGATTTAGAAGCAGATATTTCCCTGTGCTTACTGCTGTTTCTTCCATATGCGGGTAATGGGCTGAAAACGCCTGTTTTGGGACTCTGCAGAGAAAGTGTTTGCAGACTGCTGAATCCACACACGGGGTTAACTCTGGAAGTTGAGTGCACACATTGACAACCGTTCTGTTAGATAGCTGCGTTTTGGATTTAGAAGCAGATATTTCCCTGTGCTTACTGCTGTTTCTTCCATATGCCGGTAATGGGCTGAAAACGCCTGTTTTGGGACTCTGCAGAGAAAGTGTTTGCAGACTGCTGAATCCACACACGGGGTTAACTCTGGAAGTTGAGTGCACACATTGACAACCGTTCTGTTAGATAGCTGCGTTTTGGATTTAGAAGCAGATATTTCCCTGTGCTTACTGCTGTTTCTTCCATATGCCGGTAATGGCCTGAAAACGCCTGTTTTGGGACTCTGCACAGAAATTGTTTGCAGACTGCTGAATCCACACACGGGTTGAACTCCGGAAGTTGAGTGCACACATTGACAACCGTTCTGTTAGATAGCTGCGTTTTGGATTTAGAAGCAGATATTTCCCTGTGCTTACTGCTGTTTCTTCCATATGCCGGTAATGGGCTGAAAACGCCTGTTTTGGGACTCTGCAGAGAAAGTGTTTGCAGACTGCTGAATCCACACACGGGTTTAACTCTGGAAGTTGAGTGCACACATTGACAACCGTTCTGTTAGATAGCTGCGTTTTGGATTTAGAAGCAGATATTTCCCTGTGCTTACTGCTGTTTCTTCCATATGCCGGAAATGGGCTGAAAACGCCTGTTTTGGGACTCTGCAGAGAAAGTGTTTGCAGACTGCTGAATCCACAAACGGGTTGAACTCTGGAAGTTGAGTGCACACATTGACAACCGTTCTGTTAGATAGCTGCATTTTGGATTTAGAAGCAGATATTTCCCTGTGCTTACTGCTGTTTCTTCCACATGCCGGTAATGGGCTGAAAACGCCTGTTTTGGGACTCTGCAGAGAAAGTGTTTGCAGACTGCTGAATCCACCCACGGGTTGAACTCTGGAAGGTGAGTGCACACATTGACAACCGTTCTGTTATATAGCTGCGTTTTGGATTTAGAAGCAGATATTTCCCTGTGATTACAGCTGTTTCTTCCATATGCCGGTAATGGGCTGAAAACGCCTGTTTTGGGACTCTGCAGAGAAAGTGTTTGCAGACTGCTGAATCCACACACGGGTTTAACTCTGGAAGTTGAGTGCACACATTGACAACCGTTCTGTTAGATAGCTGCGTTTTGGATTTAGAAGCAGATATTTCCCTGTGCTTACTGCTGTTTCTTCCATATGCCGGTAATGGCCTGAAAATACCTGTTTTGGGACTCTGAAGAGAAAGTGTTTGCAGACTGCTGAATCCACACACGGGTTGAACTCTGGAAGTTGACTGCACACATTGACAACCGTTCTGTTAGATAGCTGCGTTTTGGATTTAGAAGCAGATATTTCCCTGTGCTTACTGCTGTTTCTTCCATATGCCGGTAATGGGCTGAAAACGCCCGCTTTGGGACTCTGCAGAGAAAGTGTTTGCAGACTGTTGAAACCACACACGGGTTTAACTCTTGAAGTTGAGTGCACACATTGAGAACCGTTCTGTTAGATAGCTGGGTTTTGGATTTAGAAGCAGATATTTCCCTGTGCTTACTGCTGTTTCTTCCATATGCCGGTAATGGGCTGAAAACGCCTGTTTTTGGACTCTGCAGAGAAAGTGTTTGCAGACTGCTGAATCCACACACGGGTTTAATTCTTGAAGTTGAGTGCACACATTGACAACCGTTCTGTTAGATAGCTGCGTTTTGGATTTAGAAGCAGATATTTCCCTGTGCTTACTGCTGTTTCTTCCATATGCCGGTAATGGGCTGAAAACGCCTGTTTTGGGACTCTGCAGAGAAAGTGTTTGCAGACTGCTGAATCCACACACGGGGTTATCTCTGGAAGGTGAGTGCACACATTGACAACCGTTCTGTTAGATAGCTGCGTTTTGGATTTAGAAGCAGATAATTCCCTGTGCTTACTGCTGTTTCATCCATATGCCGGTAATGGGCTGAAAACGCCTGTTTTGGGACTCTGCAGAGAAAGTGTTTGCAGACTGCTGAATCCACACACGGGTTTACTTCTGGAAGGTGAGTGCACACATTGAGAACCGTTCTTTGGGTAGCTGGGTTTTGGATTTAGAAGCAGATATTTCCCTCTGCTTACTGCTGTTTCTTCCACATGCCGGTAATGGGCTGAAAATGCCTGTTTTGTGACTCTGCAGAGAAAGTGTTTGCAGACTGTTGAAACCACATACGGGTTTAACTCTGGAAGTTGGGGGCACACATTGACAACCGTTCTGTTAGATAGCTGCGTTTTGGATTTAGAAGCAGATATTTCCCTGTGCTTACTGCTGTTTCTTCCATATGCCGGTAAAGGGCTGAAAACGCCTGTTTTGGGACTCTGCAGAGAAAGTGTTTGCAGACTGCTGAATCCACACACGGGGTTAACTCTGGAAGTTGAGTGCACACATTGACAACCGTTCTGTTAGATAGCTGCGTTTTGAATTTAGAAGCAGATAATTCCCTGTGCTTACTGCTGTTTCTTCCATATGCCGGTAATGGGCTGAAAACGCCTGTTTTGGGACTCTGCAGAGAAAGTGTTTGCAGACTGCTGAATCCACACACGGGTTGAACTCTGGAAGTTGAGTGCACACATTGACAACCGTTCTGTTAGATAGCTGCGTTTTGGATTTAGAAGCAGATATTTCCCTGTGCTTACTGCTGTTTCTTCCATATGCCGGTAATGAGCTGAAAACGCCTGTTTTGGGACTGTGCAGAGAAACTATTTGCAGACTGCTGAATCCACACACGGGTTTAACTCTGGAAGTTGAGTGCACACATTGACAACCGTTCTGTTAGATGGCTGCGTTTTGGATTTAGAAGCAGATATTTCCCTGTGCTTACTGCTGTTTCTTCCATATGCCGGTAATGGGCTGAAAATGACTGTTTTGGGACTCTGCAGAGAAATTGTTTGCAGACTGTTGAAACCACACACGGGTTTAACTCTGGAAGTTGAGTGCACACATTGACAACCGTTCTGTTAGATAGCTGCGTTTTGGATTTAGAAGCAGATATTTCCCTGTGCTTACTGCTGTTTCTTCCATATGCCGCTAATGGGCTGAAAATACCTGTTTTGGGACTCTGAAGAGAAAGTGTTTGCAGACTGCTGAATCCACACACGGGTTGAACTCTGGAAGTTGACTGCACACATTGACAACCGTTCTGTTAGATAGTTGCGTTTTGGATTTAGAAGCAGATATTTCCCTGTGCTTACTGCTGTTTCTTCCATATGCCGGTAATGGGCTGAAAACGCCTGTTTTGGGACTCTGCAGAGAAAGTGTTTGCAGACTGTTGAAACCACACACCGGTTTAACTCTGGAAGTTGAGTGCACACATTGAGAACCGTTCTGTTAGATAGCTGGGTTTTTGATTTAGAAGCAGATATTTCCCTGTGCTTACTGCTGTTTCTTCCATATGCGGGTAATGGGCTGAAAACGCCTGTTTTGGGACTCTGCAGAGAAAGTGTTTGCAGACTGCTGAATCCACACACGGGGTTAACTCTGGAAGTTGAGTGCACACATTGACAACCGTTCTGTTAGATAGCTGCGTTTTGGATTTAGAAGCAGATATTTCCCTGTGCTTACTGCTGTTTCTTCCATATGCCGGTAATGGGCTGAAAACGCCTGTTTTGGGACTCTGCAGAGAAAGTGTTTGCAGACTGCTGAATCCACACACGGGGTTAACTCTGGAAGTTGAGTGCACACATTGACAACCGTTCTGTTAGATAGCTGCGTTTTGGATTTAGAAGCAGATATTTCCCTGTGCTTACTGCTGTTTCTTCCATATGCCGGTAATGGGCTGAAAACGCCTGTTTTGGGACTCTGCAGAGAAAGTGTTTGCAGACTGCTGAATCCACACACGGGTTTACCTCTGGAAGTTGAGTGCACAGATTGACAACCGTTCTGTTAGATAGCTGCGTTTTGGATTTAGAAGCAGATATTTCCCTGTGCTTACGGCTGTTTCTTCCATATGCCGGTAATGGGCTGAAAACGCCTGTTTTGGGACTCTGCAGAGAAAGTGTTTGCAGACTGCTGAATCCACACACGGGTTGAACTCTGGAAGTTGAGTGCACACATTGACAACCGTTCTGTTAGATAGCTGCGTTTTGGATTTAGAAGCAGATATTTCCCTGTGCTTACTGCTGTTTCTTCCATATGCCGGTAATGGGCTGAAAACGCCTGTTTTGGGACTCTGCAGAGAAAGTGTTTGCAGACTGTTGAAACCACACACGGGTTTAACTCTGGAAGTTGAGTGCACACATTGACAACCGTTCTGTTAGATAGCTGCGTTTTGGATTTAGAAGCAGATATTTCCCTGTGCTTACTGCTGTTTCTTCCATATGCCGGTAATGGGCTGAAAACGCCTGTTTTGGGACTCTGCAGAGAAAGTGTTTGCAGACTGCTGAATCCACACACGGTGTTAACTCTGGAAGTTGAGTGCACAGATTGACAACCGTTCTGTTAGATAGCTGCGTTTTGGATTTAGAAGCAGATATTTCCCTGTGCTTACTGCTGTTTCTTCCATATGCTGGTAATGGGCTGAAAACGCCTGTTTTGGGACTCTGCAGAGAAAGTGTTTGCAGACTGCTCAATCCACACACGGGTTGAACTCTGGAAGTTGAGTGCACACATTGACAACAGTTCTGTTAGACAGCTGCGTTTTGGATTTAGAAGCAGATAGTTCCCTGTGCTTACTGCTGTTTCTTCCATATGCCGGTAATGGGCTGAAAATGCCTGTTTTGGGACTCTGCAGAGAAAGCGTTTGCAGACTGCTGAATCCACACACGGGTTTAACTCTGGAAGTTGAGTGCACACATTGACAACCGTTCTGTTAGATAGCTGCGTTTTGGATATAGAAGCAGATATTTCCCTGTGCTTACTGCTGTTTCTTCCATATGCCGGTAATGGGCTGAAAACGCCTGTTTTGGGACTCTGCAGAGAAAGTGTTTGCAGACTGCTGAATCCACACACGGGTTGAACTCTGGAAGTTGAGTCCACACACTGACAACCGTTCTGTTAGATACCTGCGTTTTGGATTTAGAAGCAGATATTTCCCTGTGCTTACTGCTGTTTCTTCCATATGCCGGTAATGGGCTGAAAACGCCTGTTTTGGGACTCTGCAGAGAAAGTGTTTGCAGACTGTTGAAACCACACACGGGTTTAACTCTGGAAGTTGAGTGCACACATTGACAACCGTTCTGTTAGATAGCTGCGTTTTGGATTTAGAAGCAGATATTTCCCTGTGCTTACTGCTGTTTCTTCCATATGCCGGTAATGGGCTGAAAACGCCTGTTTTGGGACTCTGCAGAGAAAGTGTTTGCAGACTGCTGAATCCACACACGGTGTTAACTCTGGAAGTTGAGTGCACAGATTGACAACCGTTCTGTTAGATAGCTGCGTTTTGGATTTAGAAGCAGATATTTCCCTGTGCTTACTGCTGTTTCTTCCATATGCCGGTAATGGGCTGAAAACGCCTGTTTTGGGACTCTGCAGAGAAAGTGTTTGCAGACTGCTGAATCCACACACGGGTTGAACTCTGGAAGTTGAGTGCACACATTGACAACAGTTCTGTTAGACAGCTGCGTTTTGGATTTAGAAGCAGATAGTTCCCTGTGCTTACTGCTGTTTCTTCCATATGCCGGTAATGGGCTGAAAATGCCTGTTTTGGGACTCTGAAGAGAAAGTGTTTGCAGACTGCTGAATCCACACACGGGTTGAACTCTGGAAGTTGAGTGCACACATTGACAACCGTTCTGTTAGATAGCTGCGTTTTGGATTTAGAAGCAGATATTTCCCTGTGCTTACTGCTGTTTCTTCCATATGCCGGTAATGGGCTGAAAACGCCTGTTTTGGGACTCTGCAGAGAAAGTGTTTGCAGACTGTTGAAACCACACACGGGTTTAACTCTGGAAGTTGAGTGCACACATTGAGAACCGTTCTGTTAGATAGCTGGGTTTTGGATTTAGAAGCAGATATTTCCCTGTGCTTACTGCTGTTTCTTCCATATGCCGGTAATGGGCTGAAAACGCCTGTTTTGGGACTCTGCAGAGAAAGTGTTTGCAGACTGCTGAATCCACACACGGGTTGAACTCTGGAAGTTGAGTGCACACATTGACAACCGTCCTGTTAGAAAGCTGCGTTTTGGATTTAGAAGCAGATATTTCCCTGTGCTTACTGCTGTTTCTTCCATATGCCGGTAATGGGCTGAAAACGCCTGTTTTGGGACTCTGCAGAGAAAGTGTTTGCAGACTGCTGAATCCACACATGGGGTTAATTCTGGAAGGTGAGTGCACACATTGACAACCGTTCTGTTAGATAGCTGCGTTTTGGATTTAGAAGCAGATATTTCCCTGTTCTTACTGCTGTTTCTTCCATATGCCGGTAATGGGCTGAAAACGCCTGTTTTGGGACTCTGCAGAGAAAGTGTTTGCAGACTGCTGAATCCACACACGGGTTTACTTCTGGAAGGTGAGTGCACACATTGAGAACCGTTCTGTTAGATAGCTGGGTTTTGGATTTAGAAGCAGATATTTCCCTGTGCTTACTGCTGTTTCTTCCATATGCCGGTAATGGGCTGAAAACGCCTGTTTTGGGACTCTGCAGAGAATGTGTTTGCAGACTGTTGAAACCACACACGGGTTTAATTCTGGAAGTTGAGTGCACACATTGACAACCGTTCTGTTAGATAGCTGCGTTTTGGATTTAGAAGCAGGTATTTCCCTGTGCTTACTGCTGTTTCTTCCATATGCCAGTAATGGGCTGAAAACGCCTGTTTTGGGACTCTGCAGAGAAAGTGTTTGCAGACTGTTGAATCCACACACGGGGTTAACTCTGGAAGTTGAGTGCACACATTGACAACCGTTCTGTTAGATAGCTGCGTTTTGGAGTTAGAAGCAGATAATTCCCTGTGCTTACTGCAGTTTCTTCCATATGCCGGTAATGGGCTGAAAACGCCTGCTTTGGGACACTGCAGAGAAAGTGTTTGCAGACTGCTGAATCCACACACGGGTTTAACTCTGGAAGTTGAGTGCACACATTGACAACCGTTCTGTTAGAGAGCTGCGTTTTGGATTTAGAAGCAGATATTTCCCTGTGCTTACTGCTGTTTCTTCCATATGCCGGTAATGGGCTGAAAACGCCTGTTTTGGGACTCTGCAGAGAAAGTGTTTGCAGACTGCTGAATCCACACACGGGTTTACCTCTGGAAGGTGAGTGCACACATTGACAACCGTTCTGTTAGATAGCTGCGTTTTGGATTTAGAAGCAGATATTTCCCTGTGCTTACTGCTGTTTCTTCCATTTGCCGGTAAAGGGCTGAAAACGCCTGTTTTGGGACTCTGCAGAGAAAGTGTTTGCAGACTGCCGAATCCATACACGGGTTTAACTCTGGAAGTTGAGTGCACACATTGACAACTGTTCTGTTAGATAGCTGCGTTTTGGATTTAGAAGCAGATATTTCCCTGTGCTTACTGCTGTTTCTTCCATATGCCGGTAATGGGCTGAAAACGCCTGTTTTGGGACTCTGCAGAGAAAGTGTTTGCAGACTGCTGAATCCACACACGTTTTTACCTCTGGAAGGTGAGTGCACACATTGAAAACCGTTCTGTTAGATAGCTGCGTTTTGGATTTAGAAGCAGATATTTCCCTGTGCTTACTGCTGTTTCTTCCTTATGCCGGTAATGGGCTGAAAACGCCTGTTTTGGGACTCTGCAGAGAAAGTGTTTGCAGACTGCTGAATTCACACACGGGCTTAAGTCTGGAAGTTGAGTGAACACATTGACAACCGGTCTGTTAGATAGCTGCGTTTTGGATTTAGAAGCAGATATTTCCCTGTGCTTACTGCTGTTTCTTCCATATGCCGGTAATGGGCTGAAAACGCCTGTTTTGGGACTCTGCAGAGAAAGTGTTTGCAGACTGCTGAATCCACACACGGGTTTAACTCTGGAAGTTGAGTGCACACATTGACAACCGTTCTGTTAGATAGCTGCGTTTTGGATTTAGAAGCAGATATTTCCCTGTGCTTACTGCTGTTTCTTCCATATGCCGGTAATGGGCTGAAAACGCCTGTTTTGGGACTCTGCAGAGAAAGTGTTTGCAGACTGCTGAATCCACACACGGGTTTGACTCTGGAAGCTGAGTACACACATTGACAACCGTTCTGTTAGAGAGCTGCGTTTTGGATTTAGAAGCAGATATTTCCCTGTGCTTACTGCTGTTTCTTCCGTATGCCGGTAATGGGCTGAAAACGCCTGTTTTGGGACTCTGCAGAGAAAGTGTTTGCAGACTGCTGAATCCACACACGGGTTTAACTCTGGAAGTTGAGTGCACACATTGACAACCATTCTGTTAGATAGCTGCGTTTTGGATTTAGAAGCAAATATTTCCCTGTGCTTACTGCTGTTTCTTCCATATGTCGGTAATGGGCTGAAAACGCCTGTTTGGGGACCCTGCAGAGAAAGTGTTTGCAGACTGCTGAATCCACACACGGGTTTAACTCTGGAAGTTGAGTGCACACATTGACAACCGTTCTGTTAGATAGCTGCGTTTTGGATTTAGAAGCAGATATTTCCCTGTGCTTACTGCTGTTTCTTCCATATGCCGGTAATGGGCTGAAAACGCCTGTTTTGGGACTCTGCAGAGAAAGTGTTTGCAGACTCCTGAATCCACACAGGGGTTTAACTCTGGAAGTTGAGTGCACACATTGACAACCGTTCTGTTAGATAGCTGCGTTTTGGATTTAGAAGCAGATATTTCCCTGTGCTTACTGCTGTTTCTTCCATATGCCGGTAATGGGCTGAAAACGTCTGTTTTGGGACTCTGCAGAGAAAGTGTTTGCAGACTCCTGAATCCACACACGGGTTTAACTCTGGAAGTTGAGTGCACACATTGACAACCGTTCTGTTAGATAGCTGCGTTTTGGATTTAGAAGCAGATATTTCCCTGTGCTTACTGCTGTTTCTTCCATATGCCGGTAATGGGCTGAAAAAGCCTGTTTTGGGACTCTGCAGAGAAAGTGTTTGCAGACTGCTGTATCCACACACGGGGTTAACTCTGGAAGTTGAGTGCACACATTGACAACCGTTCTGTTAGATAGCTGCGTTTTGGATTTAGAAGCAGATATTTCCCTGTGCTTACTGCTGTTTCTTCCTTATGCCGGTAATGGGCTGAAAACGCCTGTTTTGGGACTCTGCAGAGAAAGTGTTTGCAGACTGCTGAATCCACACACGGTGTTAACTCTGGAAGTTGAGTGCACACCTTGACAACCGTTCTGTTAGATAGCTGCGTTTTGGATTTAGAAGCAGATATTTCCCTGTGCTTACTGCTGTTTCTTCCTTATGCCGGTAATGGGCTGAAAACGCCTGTTTTGGGACTCTGCAGAGAAAGTGTTTGCAGACTGCTGAATCCACACACGGGTTGAACTCTGGAAGTTGAGTGCACACATTGACAACCGTTCTGTTAGATAGCTGCGTTTTTCTTTTAGAAGCAGATATTTCACTGTGCTTACTGCTGTTTCTTCCATATGCCGGTAATGGGCTGAAAACGCCTGTTTTGGGACTCTGCAGAGAAAGTGTTTGCAGACTGCTGAATCCACACACGGGTTTAACTCTGGAAGTTGAGTGCACACATTGACAACCGTACTGTTAGATAGCTGCGTTTTGTATTTAGAAGCAGATATTTCCCTGTGCTTACTGCTGTTTCTTCCATATGCCGGTAATGGGCTGAAAACGCCTGTTTTGGGACTCTGCAGAGAAAGTGTTTGCAGACTGCTGAATCCACACACGGGTTTAACTCTGGAAGTTGAGTGCACACATTGACAACCGTTCTGTTAGATAGCTGCGTTTTGGATTTAGAAGCAGATATTTCCCTGTGCTTGCTGCTGTTTCTTCCATATGCCGGTAATGGGCTGAAAACGCCTGTTTGGCGACTCTGCAGAGAAAGTATTTGCAGACTGCTGAATCCACACATGGGTTGAACTCTGGAAGTTGAGTGCACACATTGACAACCGTTCTGTTAGATAGCTGCGTTTTGGATTTAGAAGCAGATATTTCCCTGTGCTTACTGCTGTTTCTTCCTTATGCCGGTAATGGGATGAAAACGCCTGTTTTGGGACTCTGCAGAGAAAGTGTTTGCAGACTGCTGAATCCACACACGGGTTGAACTCTGAAAGTTGAGTGCACACATTGACAACAGTGCGTTAGATAGCTGCGTTTTGGATTTAGAAGCAGATATTCCCCTGTGCTTACTGCTGTTTCTTCCATATGCCGGTAATGGGCTGAAAACGCCTGTTTTGGGACTCTGCTGAGAAACTATTTGCAAACTGCTGAATCCACACACCCGTTGAATTCTGGAAGTTGAGTGCACACATTGACAACCGTTCTGTTAGATAGCTGCGTTTTGGATTTAGAAGCAGATATTTCCCGATGCTTACTGCTGTTTCTTCCATATGCCGGTAATGGGCTGAAAACGCCTGTTTTGGGACTCTGCAGAGAAACTATTTGCAGACTCCTGAATCCACACACGGGTTGAACTCTGGAAGTTGAGTGCACACATTGACAACCGTTCTGTTAGATAGCTGCCTTTTGGATTTAGAAGCAGATATTTCCCTGTGCTTACTGCTGTTTCTTCCATATGCCGGTAATGGGCTGAAAACGCCTGTTTTGGGACTCTGCAGAGAAAGTGTTTGCAGACTGCTGAATCCACACACGGGGTTAACTCTGGAAGTTGAGTGCACACATTGACAACCGTTCTGTTAGATAGCTGCGTTTTGGATTTAGAAGCAGATATTTCCCTGTGCTTACTGCTGTTTCTTCCATATGCCAGTAATGGACTGAAAACGCCTGTTTTGGGACTCTGCAGAGAAAGTGTTTGCAGACTGCTGAATCCACACACGGGTTTGACTCTGGAAGTTGAGTGCACACATTGACAACCGTTCTGTTAGAGAGCTGCGTTTTGGATTTAGAAGCAGATATTTCCCTGTTCTTACTGCTGTTTCTTCCATATGCCGGTAATGGGCTGAAAACGCCTGTTTTGGGACTCTGCAGAGAAAGTGTTTGCAGACTGCTGAATCCACACACGGGTTTAACTCTGGAAGTTGAGTGCACACATTGACAACCGTTCTGTTAGATAGCTGCGTTTTGGATTTAGAAGCAGATATTTCCCTGTGCTTACTGCTGTTTCTTCCATATGCCGGTAATGGGCTGAAAACGCCTGTTTTGGGACTCTGCAGAGAAACTATTTGCAGACTGCTGAATCCACACACGGGTTGAACTCTGGAAGTTGAGTGCACACATTGACAACCGTTCTGTTAGATAGCTGCGTTTTGGATTTAGAAGCAGATATTTCCCTGTGCTTACTGCTGTTTCTTCCTTATACCGGTAATGGGCTGAAAACGCCTGTTTTGGGACTCTGCAGAGAAAGTGTTTGCAGACTGCTGAATCCACACACGGGTTTAACTTTGGAAGTTGAGTGCACACATTGACAACCGTTCTGTTAGATAGCTGCGTTTTGGATTTAGAAGCAGATATTTCCCTGTGCTTACTGCTGTTTCTTCCATATGCCGGTAATGGGCTGAAAACGCCTGTTTTGGGACTCTGCAGAGAAAGTGTTTGCAGACTGCTGAATCCACACACGGGTTTAACTCTGGAAGTTGAGTGCACACATTGACAACCGTTCTGTTAGATAGCTGCGTTTTGGATTTAGAAGCAGATATTTCCCTGTGCTTACTGCTGTTTCTTCCATATGCCGGTAATGGCCTGAAAACGCCTGTTTTGGGACTCTGCACAGAAATTGTTTGCAGACTGCTGAATCCACACACGGGTTGAACTCCGGAAGTTGAGTGCACACATTGAAAACCGTTCTGTTAGATAGCTGCGTTTTGGATTTAGAAGCAGATATTTCCCTGTGCTTACTGCTGTTTCTTCCTTATGCCGGTAATGGGCTGAAAACGCCTGTTTTGGGACTCTGCAGAGAAAGTGTTTGCAGACTGCTGAATCCACACACGGGTTTAACTCTGGAAGTTGAGTGCACACATTGACAACCGTTCTGTTAGATAGCTGCGTTTTGGATTTAGAAGCAGATATTTCCCTGTGCTTACTGCTGTTTCTTCCATATGCCGGAAATGGGCTGAAAACGCCTGTTTTGGGACTCTGCAGAGAAAGTGTTTGCAGACTGCTGAATCCACAAACGGGTTGAACTCTGGAAGTTGAGTGCACACATTGACAACCGTTCTGTTAGATAGCTGCATTTTGGATTTAGAAGCAGATATTTCCCTGTGCTTACTGCTGTTTCTTCCACATGCCGGTAATGGGCTGAAAACGCCTGTTTTGGGACTCTGCAGAGAAAGTGTTTGCAGACTGCTGAATCCACCCACGGGTTGAACTCTGGAAGGTGAGTGCACACATTGACAACCGTTCTGTTATATAGCTGCGTTTTGGATTTAGAAGCAGATATTTCCCTGTGATTACAGCTGTTTCTTCCATATGCCGGTAATGGGCTGAAAACGCCTGTTTTGGGACTCTGCAGAGAAAGTGTTTGCAGACTGCTGAATCCACACACGGGTTTAACTCTGGAAGTTGAGTGCACACATTGACAACCGTTCTGTTAGATAGCTGCGTTTTGGATTTAGAAGCAGATATTTCCCTGTGCTTACTGCTGTTTCTTCCATATGCCGGTAATGGCCTGAAAACGCCTGTTTTGGGACTCTGCACAGAAATTGTTTGCAGACTGCTGAATCCACACACGGGTTGAACTCCGGAAGTTGAGTGCACACATTGACATCCGTTCTGTTAGATAGCTGCGTTTTGGATTTAGAAGCAGATATTTCCCTGTGCTTACTGCTGTTTCTTCCATATGCCGGTAATGGGCTGAAAACGCCTGTTTTGGGACTCTGCAGAGAAAGTGTTTCCAGACTGCTGAATCCACACACGGGTTTAACTCCGGAAGTTGAGTGCACACATTGACAACCGTTCTGTTAGATAGCTGCGTTTTGGATTTAGAAGCAGATATTTCCCTGTGCTTACTGCTGTTTCTTCCACATGCCGGTAATGGGCTGAAAACGCCTGTTTTGGGACTCTGCAGAGAAAGTGTTTGCAGACTGCTGAATCCACACACGGGTTTAACTCTGGAAGTTGAGTGCACACATTGACAACCGTTCTGTTAGTTAGCTGCGTTTTGGATTTAGAAGCAGATATTTCCCTGTGCTTACTGCTGTTTCTTCCATATGCCGGTAATGGGCTGAAAACGCCTGTTTTGGGACTCTGCAGAGAAAGTGTTTGCAGACTGCTGAATCCACAAACGGGTTGAACTCTGGAAGTTGAGTGCACACATTGACAACCGTTCTGTTAGATACCTGCATTTTGGATTTAGAAGCAGATATTTCCCTGTGCTTACTGCTGTTTCTTCCACATGCCGGTAATGGGCTGAAAACGCCTGTTTTGGGACTCTGCAGAGAAAGTGTTTGCAGACTGCTGAATCCACCCACGGGTTGAACTTTGGAAGGTGAGTGCACACATTGACAACCGTTCTGTTAGATAGCTGCGTTTTGGATTTAGAAGCAGATATTTCCCTGTGATTACAGCTGTTTCTTCCATATGCCGGTAATGGGCTGAAAACGCCTGTTTTGGGACTCTGCAGAGAAAGTGTTTGCAGACTGCTGAATCCACACACGGGTTTAACTCTGGAAGTTGAGTGCACACATTGACAACCGTTCTGTTAGATAGCTGCGTTTTGGATTTAGAAGCAGATATTTCCCTGTGCTTACTGCTGTTTCTTCCATATGCCGGTAATGGCCTGAAAACGCCTGTTTTGGGACTCTGCACAGAAATTGTTTGCAGACTGCTGAATCCACACACGGGTTGAACTCCGGAAGTTGAGTGCACACATTGACAACCGTTCTGTTAGATAGCTGCGTTTTGGATTTAGAAGCAGATATTTCCCTGTGCTTACTGCTGTTTCTTCCATATGCCGGTAATGGGCTGAAAACGCCTGTTTTGGGACTCTGCAGAGAAAGTGTTTGCAGACTGCTGAATCCACACACGGGTTTAACTCCGGAAGTTGAGTGCACACATTGACAACCGTTCTGTTAGATAGCTGCGTTTTGGATTTAGAAGCAGATATTTCCCTGTGCTTACTGCTGTTTCTTCCATATGCCGGTAATGGGCTGAAAACGCCTGTTTTGGGACTCTGCAGAGAAACTATTTGCAGACTGCTGAATCCACACACGGGTTGAACTCTGGAAGTTGAGTGCACACATTGACAACCGTTCTGTTAGATAGCTGCGTTTTGGATTTAGAAGCAGATATTTCCCTGTGCTTACTGCTGTTTCTTCCACATGCCGGTAATGGGCTGAAAACGCCTGTTTTGGGACTCTGCAGAGAAAGTGTTTGCAGACTGCTGAATCCACACACGGGTTTAACTTTGGAAGTTGAGTGCACACATTGACAACCGTTCTGTTAGATAGCTGCGTTTTGGATTTAGAAGCAGATATTTCCCTGTGCTTGCTGCTGTTTCTTCCATATGCCGGTAATGGGCTGAAAACGCCTGTTTTGGGACTCTGCAGAGAAAGTGTTTGCAGACTGCTGAATCCACCCACGGGTTGAACTCTGGAAGGTGAGTGCACACATTGACAACCGTTCTGTTAGATAGCTGCGTTTTGGATTAAGAAGCAAATATTTCCCTGTGCTTACTGCTGTTTCTTCCATATGTCGGTAATGGGCTGAAAACGCCTGTTTGGGGACCCTGCAGAGAAAGTGTTTGCAGACTGCTGAATCCGCACACGGGTTGAACTCTGGAAGTTGAGTGCACACATTGACAACCGTTCTGTTAGATAGCTGCGTTTTGGATTTAGAAGCAGATATTTCCCTGTGCTTACTGCTGTTTCTTCCATATGCCGGTAATGGGCTGAAAACGCCTGTTTTGGGACTCTGCAGAGAAAGTGTTTGCAGACTCCTGAATCCACACACGGGTTTAACTCTGGAAGTTGAGTGCACACATTGACAACCGTTCTGTTAGATAGCTGCGTTTTGGATTTAGAAGCAGATATTTCCCTGTGCTTACTGCTGTTTCTTCCATATGCCGGAAATGGGCTGAAAACGTCTGTTTTGGGACTCTGCAGAGAAAGTGTTTGCAGACTGCTGGATCCACACACGGGGTTAAGTCTGGAAGTTGAGTGCACACATTGACAACCATTCTGTTAGATAGCTGCGTTTTGGATTTAGAAGCAGATATTTCCCTGTGCTTACTGCTGTTTCTTCCTTATGCCGGTAATGGGCTGAAAACGCCTGTTTTGGAACTCTGCAGAGAAAGTGTTTGCAGACTGCTGAATCCACAAACGGGTTTAACTCTGGAAGTTGAGTGCACACATTGACAACCGTTCTGTTAGATAGGTGCGTTTTGGATTTAGAAGCAGATATTTCCCTGTGCTTACTGCTGTTTCTTCCATATGCCGGTAATGGGCTGAAAACGCCTGTTTTGGGACTCTGCAGAGAAAGTGTTTGCAGACTGCTGAATCCACACACGGGTTTAACTCTGGAAGTTGAGTGCACACATTGACAACCGTTCTGTTAGATAGCTGCGTTTTGGATTTAGAAGCAGATATTTCCCTGTGCTTACTGCTGTTTCTTCCATATGCCGGTAATGGGCTGAAAACGCCTGTTTTGGGACTCTGCAGAGAAAGTGTTTGCAGACTGCTGAATCCACACACGGGGTTAACTCTGGAAGTTGAGTGCACACATTGACAACCGTTCTGTTAGATAGCTGCGTTTTGGATTTAGAAGCAGATATTTCCCTGTGCTTACTGCTGTTTCTTCCTTATACCGGTAATGGGCTGAAAACGCCTGTTTTGGGACTCTGCAGAGAAAGTGTTTGCAGACTGCTGAATCCACACACTGGTTTAACATTGGAAGTTGAGTGCACACATTGACAACCGTTCTGTTAGATAGCTGCGTTTGGGTTTTAGAAGCAGATATTTCACTGTGCTTACTGCTGTTTCTTCCATATGCCGGTAATGGGCTGAAAACGCCTGTTTTGGGACTCTGCAGAGAAAGTGTTTGCAGACTGCTGAATCCACCCACGGGTTGAACTCTGGAAGGTGAGTGCACACATTGACAACCGTTCTGTTAGATAGCTGCGTTTTGGATTTAGAAGCAGATATTTCCCTGTGATTACAGCTGTTTCTTCCATATGCCGGTAATGGGCTGAAAACGCCTGTTTTGGGACTCTGCAGAGAAAGTGTTTGCAGACTGCTGAATCCACACACGGGTTTACCTCTGGAAGTTGAGTGCACACATTGACAACCGTTCTGTTAGATAGCTGCGTTTTGGATTTAGAAGCAGATATTTCCCTATGCTTGCTGCTGTTTCTTCCATATGCCGGTAATGGGCTGAAAACGCCTGTTTTGCGACTCTGCAGAGAAAGTATTTGCAGACTGCTGAATCCACACACGGGTTGAACTCTGGAAGTTGAGTGCACACATTGACAACCGTTCTGTTAGATAGCTGCGTTTTGGATTTAGAAGCAGATATTTCCCTGTGCTTACTGCTGTTTCTTCCATATGCCGGTAATCGACTGAAAACGCCTGTTTTGGGACTCTGCAGAGAAAGTGTTTGCAGACTGCTGAATCCACACACGGGTTTAACTCTGGAAGTTGAGTGCACACATTGACAACAGTTCGTAAGATAGCTGCGTTTTGGATTTAGAAGCAGATATTCCCCTGTGCTTACTGCTGTTTCTTCCATATGCCGGTAATGGGCTGAAAACGCCTGTTTTGGGACTCTGCTGAGAAACTATTTGCAAACTGCTGAATCCACACACCCGTTGAATTCTGGAAGTTGAGTGCACACTTTGACAACCGTTCTGTTAGATAGCTGCGTTTTGGATTTAGAAGCAGATATTTCCCTGTGCTTACTGCTGTTTCTTCCATATGCCGGTAATGGGCTGAAAACGCCAGTTTTGGGACTCTGCAGAGAAAGTGTTTGCAGACTGCTGAATCCACACACGGGTTGAACTCTGGAAGTTGAGTGCACACATTGACAACAGTTCGTTAGATAGCTGCGTTTTGGATTTAGAAGCAGATATTCCCCTGTGCTTACTGCTGTTTCTTCCATATGCCGGTAATGGGCTGAAAACGCCTGTTTTGGGACTCTGCTGAGAAACTATTTGCAAACTGCTGAATCCACACACCCGTTGAATTCTGGAAGTTGAGTGCACACATTGACAACCGTTCTGTTAGATAGCTGCGTTTTGGATTTAGAAGCAGATATTTCCCTGTGCTTACTGCTGTTTCTTCCATATGCCGGTAATGGGCTGAAAATGCCTGTTTTGAGATTCTGCAGAGAAAGTGTTTGCGGACTGCTGAATCCACACACGGGTTTAACTCTGGAAGTTGAGTGCACACATTGACAACCGTTCTGTTAGATAGCTGCGTTTTGGATTTAGAAGCAGATATTTCCCTGTGCTTACTGCTGTTTCTACCATATGCCGGTAATGGGCTGAAAACGCCTGTTTTGGGACTCTGCAGAGAAAGTGATTGCAGACTGCTGAATCCACACATGGGTTTAACTCTGGAAGTTGAGTACACATATTGACAACCGTTCTGTTATATAGCTCCGTTTTGGATTTAGAAGCAGATATTTCCCTGTGCTTACTGCTGTTTCTTCCATATGCCGGTAATGGGCTGAAAACGCCTGTTTTGGGACTCTGCAGAGAAAGTGTTTGCAGACTGCTGAATCCACACACGGGTTGAACTCTGGAAGTTGAGTGCACACATTGACAACCGTTCTGTTAGATAGCTGCGTTTTGGATTTAGAAGCAGATATTTCCCTGTGCTTACTGCTGTTTCTTCCATATGCCGGTAATGGGCTGAAAACGTCTGTTTTGGGACTCTGCAGAGAAAGTATTTGCAGACTGCTGAATCCACACACGGGTTTAACTCTGGAAGTTGAGTGCACACATTGACAACCGTTCTGTTAGATAGCTGCGTTTTGGATTTAGATGCAGATATTTCCCTGTGCTTACTGCTGTTTCTTCCATATGCCGGTAATGGGCTGAAAACGCCTGTTTTGGGACTCTGCAGAGAAAGTGTTTGCAGACTGCTGAATCCACACACGGGTTGAACTCTGGAAGGTGAGTGCACACATTGACAACCGTTCTGTTAGATAGGTGCGTTTTGGATTTAGAAGCAGATATTTCCCTGTGCTTGCTGCTGTTCCTTCCATATGCCGGTAATGGGCTGAAAACGCCTGTTTTGCGACTCTGCAGAGAAAGTATTTGCAGACTGCTGAATCCACACACGGGTTGAACTCTGGAAGTTGAGTGCACACATTGACAACCGTTCTGTTAGATAGCTGCGTTTTGGATTTAGAAGCAGATATTTCCCTGTGCTTACTGCTGTTTCTTCCATATGCCGGTAATGGGCTGAAAACGCCTGTTTTGGGACTCTGCAGAGAAAGTATTTGCTGACTGCTGAATCCACACACGGGTTGAACTCTGGAAGTTGAGTGCACACATTGACAACAGTTCGTTAGATAGCTGCGTTTTGGATTTAGAAGCAGATATTCCCCTGTGCTTACTGCTGTTTCTTCCATATGCCGGTAATGGGCTGAAAACGCCTGTTTTGGGACTCTGCTGAGAAACAATTTGCAAACTGCTGAATCCACACACCCGTTGAATTCTGGAAGTTGAGTGCACACATTGACAGCAGTTCTGTTAGATGGCTGCGTTTTGGATTTAGAAGCAGATATTTCCCTGTGCTTACTGCTGTTTCTTCCATATGCCAGTTATGGGCTGAAAACGCCTGTTTTGGGACTCTGCAGAGAAAGTGTTTGCAGACTGCTGAATCCACACACGGGTTGAACTCTGGAAGTTGAGTGCACACATTGACAACCGTCCTGTTAGAAAGCTGCGTTTTGGATTTAGAAGCAGATATTTCCCTGTGCTTACTGGTGTTTCTTCCTTATGCCGGTAATGGGCTGAAAACGCCTGTTTTGGGACTCTGCAGAGAAAGTGTTTGCAGACTGCTGAATCCACACATGGGTTTAACTCTGGAAGTTGAGTACACATATTGACAACCGTTCTGTTATATAGCTGCGTTTTGGATTTAGAAGCAGATATTTCCCTGTGCTTACTGCTGTTTCTTCCATATGCCGGTAATGGGCTGAAAACGCCTGTTTTGGGACTCTGCAGAGAAAGTGTTTGCAGACTGCTGAATCCACACACGGGTTGAACTCTGGAAGTTGAGTGCACACATTGACAACCGTTCTGTTAGATAGCTGCGTTTTGGATTTAGAAGCAGATATTTCCCTGTGCTTACTGCTGTTTCTTCGCCATGCGGGTAATGGGCTGAAAACGCCTGTTTTGGGACTCTGCAGAGAAAGTGTTTGCAGACTGCTGAATCCACACACGGGTTTAACTCTGGAAGTTGAGTGCACACATTGACAACTGTTCTGTTAGATAGCTGCGTTTTGGATTTAGATGCAGATATTTCCCTGTGCTTACTGGTGTTTCTTCCATATGCCGGTAATGGGCTGAAAACGCCTGTTTTGGGACTCTGCAGAGAAAGTGTTTGCAGACTGCTGAATCCACACACGGGATGAACTCTGGAAGGTGAGTGCACACATTGACAACCGTTCTGTTAGATAGCTGCGTTTTGGATTTAGAAGCAGATATTTCCCTGTGCTTGCTGCTGTTCCTTCCATATGCCGGTAATGGGCTGAAAACGCCTGTTTTGCGACTCTGCAGAGAAAGTATTTGCAGACTGCTGAATCCACACACGGGTTGAACTCTGGAAGTTGAGTGCACACATTGACAACCGTTCTGTTAGATAGCTGCGTTTTGGATTTAGAAGCAGATATTTCCCTGTGCTTACTGCTGTTTCTTCCATATGCCGGTAATGGGCTGAAAACGCCTGTTTTGGGACTCTGCAGAGAAAGTGTTTGCTGACTGCTGAATCCACACACGGGTTGAACTCTGGAAGTTGAGTGCACACATTGACAACAGTTCGTTAGATAGCTGCGTTTTGGATTTAGAAGCAGATATTCCCCTGTGCTTACTGCTGTTTCTTCCATATGCCGGTAATGGGCTGAAAACGCCTGTTTTGGGACTCTGCTGAGAAAGAATTTGCAAACTGCTGAATCCACACACCCGTTGAATTCTGGAAGTTGAGTGCACACATTGACAGCAGTTCTGTTAGATGGCTGCCTTTTGGATTTAGAAGCAGATATTTCCCTGTGCTTACTGCTGTTTCTTCCATATGCCAGTAATGGGCTGAAAACGCCTGTTTGGGGACTCTGCAGAGAAAGTGTTTGCAGACTGCTGAATCCACACACGGGTTTAACTCTGGAAGTTGAGTGTACACATTGACAACCGTTCTGTTAGATAGCTGCGTTTTGGATTTATAAGCAGCTATTTCCCTGTGCTTACTGCTGTTTCTTCCTTATGCCGGTAATGGGCTGAAAACGCCTGTTTTGGGACTCTGCAGAGAAAGTGTTTGCAGACTGC
Source organism: Aotus nancymaae (assembly GCF_030222135.1). Taxonomy (NCBI): domain Eukaryota; kingdom Metazoa; phylum Chordata; class Mammalia; order Primates; family Aotidae; genus Aotus; species Aotus nancymaae. The sequence goes on from NW_026989154.1 coordinate 128,374, forward strand.
TGAATCCACACATGGGTTGAACTCTGAAAGTTGAGTACACATATTGACAACCGTTCTGTTAGATAGCTGCGTTTTGGATTTAGAAGCAGATATTTCCCTGTGCTTACTGCTGTTTCTTCCATATGCCGGTAATGGGATGAAAACGCCTGTTTTGGGACTCTGCAGAGAAAGTGTTTGCAGACTGCTGAATCCACACACGGGTTGAACTCTGGAAGTTGAGTGCACACATTGACAACCGTTCTGTTAGGTAGCTGCGTTTTGGATTTAGAAGCAGATATTTCCCTGTGCTTACTGCTGTTTCTTCCCCATGCGGGTAATGGGCTGAAAACGCCTGTTTTGGGACTCTGCAGAGAAAGTGTTTGCAGACTGCTGAATCCACACACGGGTTGAACTCTGGAAGTTGAGTGCACACATTGACAACAGTTCGTTAGATAGCTGCGTTTTGGATTTAGAAGCAGATATTCCCCTGTGCTTACTGCTGTTTCTTCCATATGCCGGTAATGGGCTGAAAACGCCTGTTTTGGGACTCTGCAGAGAAAGTGTTTGCAGACTGCTGAATCCACAAACGGGTTGAACTCTGGAAGTTGAGTGCACACATTGACAACCGCTCTGTTAGATAGCTGCATTTTGGATTTAGAAGCAGATATTTCCCTGTGCTTACTGCTGTTTCTTCCACATGCCGGTAATGGGCTGAAAACGCCTGTTTTGGGACTCTGCAGAGAAAGTGTTTGCAGACTGCTGAATCCACACACGGGGTTAACTCTGGAAGTTGAGTGCACACATTGACAACCGTTCTGTTAGATAGCTGCGTTTTGGATTTAGAAGCAGATATTTCCCTGTGCTTACTGCTGTTTCTTCCATATGCCGGTAATGGGCTGAAAACGCCTGTTTTGGGACTCTGCAGAGAAAGTGTTTGCAGACTGCTGAATCCACACACGGGTTGAACTCTGGAAGTTGAGTGCACACATTGACAACAGTTCGTTAGATAGCTGCGTTTTGGATTTAGAAGCAGATATTCCCCTGTGCTTACTGCTGTTTCTTCCATATGCCGGTAATGGGCTGAAAACGCCTGTTTTGGGACTCTGCTGAGAAACTATTTGCAAACTGCTGAATCCACACACCCATTGAATTCTGGAAGTTGAGTGCACACATTGACAACCGTTCTGTTAGATAGCTGCGTTTTGGATTTAGAAGCAGATATTTCCCTGTGCTTACTGCTGTTTCTTCCCCATGTGGGTAATGGGCTGAAAACGCCTGTTTTGGGACTCTGCAGAGAAAGTATTTGCAGACTGCTGAATCCACACACGGGTTTAACTCTGGAAGTTGAGTGCACACTTTGACAACCGTTCTGATAGATAGCTGCGTTTTGGATTTAGATGCAGATATTTCCCTGTGCTTACTGCTGTTTCTTCCATATGCCGGTAATGGGCTGAAAACGCCTGTTTTGGGACTCTGCAGAGAAAGTGTTTGCAGACTGCTGAATCCACACACGGGTTGAACTCTGGAAGGTGAGTGCACACATTGACAACCGTTCTGTTAGATAGCTGCGTTTTGGATTTAGAAGCAGATATTTCCCTGTGCTTACTGCTGTTTCTTCCATATGCCGGTAATCGGCTGAAAACGCCTGTTTTGGGACTCTGCAGAGAAAGTGTTTGCTGACTGCTGAATCCACACACGGGTTTAACTCTGGAAGTTGAGTGCACACATTGACAACAGTTCGTTAGATAGCTGCGTTTTGGATTTAGAAGCAGATATTCCCCTGTGCTTACTGCTGTTTCTTCCATATGCCGGTAATGGGCTGAAAACGCCTGTTTTGGGACTCTGCTGAGAAACTATTTGCAAACTGCTGAATCCACACACCCGTTGAATTCTGGAAGTTGAGTGCACACATTGACAACAGTTCTGTTAGATGGCTGCGTTTTGGATTTAGAAGCAGATATTTCCCTGTGCTTACTGCTGTTTCTTCCATATGCCAGTAATGGGCTGAAAACGCCTGTTTTGGGACTCTGCAGAGAAAGTGTTTGCAGACTGCTGAATCCACACACGGGTTTAACTCTGGAAGTTGAGTGCACACATTGACAACCGTTCTGTTAGATAGCTGCGTTTTGGATTTAGAAGCAGATATTTCCCTGTGCTTACTGCTGTTTCTTCCTTATGCCGGTAATGGGCTGAAAACGCCTGTTTTGGGACTCTGCAGAGAAAGTGTTTGCAGACTGCTGAATCCACACATGGGTTTAACTCTGGAAGTTGAGTACACATATTGACAACCGTTCTGTTATATAGCTGCGTTTTGGATTTAGAAGCAGATATTTCCCTGTGCTTACTGCTGTTTCTTCCATATGCCGGTAATGGGCTGAAAACGCCTGTTTTGGGACTCTGCAGAGAAAGTGTTTGCAGACTGCTGAATCCACACACGGGTTGAACTCTGGAAGTTGAGTGCGCACATTGACAACCGTTCTGTTAGATAGCTGCGTTTTGGATTTAGAAGCAGATATTTCCCTGTGCTTACTGCTGTTTCTTCTCCATGCGGGTAATGGGCTGAAAACGCCTGTTTTGGGACTCTGCAGAGAAAGTGTTTGCAGACTGCTGAATCCACACACGGGTTTAACTCTGGAAGTTGAGTGCACACATTGACAACCGTTCTGTTAGATAGCTGCGTTTTGGATTTAGATGCAGATATTTCCCTGTGCTTACTGCTGTTTCTTCCATATGCCGGTAATGGGCTGAAAACGCCTGTTTTGTGACTCTGCAGAGAAAGTGTTTGCAGACTGCTGAATCCACACACGGGTTTAACTCTGCAAGTTGAGTGCACACATTGACAACCGTTCTGTTAGATAGCTGCGTTTTGGATTTAGAAGCAGATAATTCCCTGTGCTTACTGATGTTTCTTCCATATGCCGGTAATGGGCTGAAAACGCCTGTTTTGGGACTCTGCAGAGAAAGTGTTTGCAGACTGCTGAATCCACACACGGGTTTACTTCTGGAAGGTGAGTGCACACATTGAGAACCGTTCTGTTAGATAGCTGGGTTTTGGTTTTAGAAGCAGATATTTCCCTGTGCTTACTGCTGTTTCTTCCACATGCCGGTAGTGAGCTGAAAATGCCTGTTTTGGGACTCTGCAGAGAAAGTGTTTGCAGACTGTTGAAACCACATACGGGTTTAACTCTGGAAGTTGAGGGCACACATTGACAACCGTTCTGTTAGATAGCTGCGTTTTGGATTTAGAAGCAGATATTTCCCTGTGCTTACTGCTGTTTCTTCCATATGCCGGTAATGGGCTGAAAACGCCTGTTTTGGGACTCTGCAGAGAAAGTGTTTGCAGACTGCTGAATCCACACACGGGTTTAACTCTGGAAGTTGAGTGCACACATTGACAACCGTTCTGTTAGAGAGCTGCGTTTTGGATTTAGAAACAGATATTTCCCTGTGCTTACTGCTGTTTCTTCCATATGCCGGTAATGGGCTGAAAACGCCTGTTTTGGGACTCTGCAGAGAAACTGTTTGCAGACTGCTGAATCCACACACGGGTTTAACTCTGGAAGTTGAGTGCACACATTGACAACCGTTCTGTTAGATAGCTGCGTTTTGGATTTAGAAGCAGATATTTCCCTGTGCTTACAGCTGTTTCTTCCATATGCCGGTAATGGGCTGAAAATGACTGTTTTGGGACTCTGCAGAGAAAGTGTTTGCAGACTGTTGAAACCACACACGGGTTTAACTCTGGAAGTTGAGTGCACACATTGACAACCGTTCTGTTAGATAGCTGCGTTTTGGATTTAGAAGCAATTATTTCCCTGTGCTTACTGCTGTTTCTTCCATATGCCGGTAATGGGCTGAAAACGCCTGTTTTGGAACTCTGCAGAGAAAGTGTTTGCAGACTGCTGAATCCACACACGGGTTGAACTCTGGAAGTTGAGTGCACACATTGACAACCGTACTGTTAGATAGCTGCGTTTTGGATTTAGAAGCAGATATTTCCCTGTGCTTACTGCTGTTTCTTCCATATGCCGGTAATGGGCTGAAAACGCCTGTTTTGGGACTCTGCAGAGAAAGTGTTTGCAGACTGCTGAATCCACACACGGGTTGAACTCTGGAAGGTGAGTGCACACATTGACAACCGTTCTGTTAGATAGCTGCGTTTTGGATTTAGAAGCAGGTATTTCCCTGTGCTTGCTGCTATTTCTTCCATATGCCGGTAATGGGCTGAAAACGCCTGTTTTGCGACTCTGCAGAGAAAGTGTTTGCAGACTGCTGAATCCACACACGGGGTTAACTCTGGAAGTTGAGTGCACACATTGACAACCGTTCTGTTAGATAGCTGTGTTTTGGATTTAGAAGCAGATATTTCCCTGTGCTTACTGCTGTTTCTTCCATATGCCGGTAATGGGCTGAAAACGCCTGTTTTGGGACTCTGCAGAGAAACTGTTTGCAGACTGCTGAATCCACACACGGGTTGAACTCTGGAAGTTGAGTGCACACATTGACAACAGATCGTTAGATAGCTGCGTTTTGGATTTAGAAGCAGATATTCCCCTGTGCTTACTGCTGTTTCTTCCATATGCCGGTAATGGGCTGAAAACGCCTGTTTTGGGACTCTGCTGAGAAACTATTTGCAAACTGCTGAATCCACACACCCGTTGAATTCTGGAAGTTGAGTGCACACTTTGACAACCGTTCTGTTAGATAGCTGCGTTTTGGATTTAGAAGCATATATTTCCCTGTGCTTACTGCTGTTTCTTCCATATGTCGGTAATGGGCTGAAAACGCCTGTTTGGGGACCCTGCAGAGAAAGTGTTTGCAGACTGCTGAATCCGCACACGGGTTGAACTCTGGAAGTTGAGTGCACACATTGACAACCGTTCTGTTAGATAGCTGCGTTTTGGATTTAGAAGCAGATATTTCCCTGTGCTTACTGCTGTTTCTTCCATATGCCGGTAATGGGCTGAAAACGCCTGTTTTGGGACTCTGCAGAGAAAGTGTTTGCAGACTCCTGAATCCACACACGGGTTTAACTCTGGAAGTTGAGTGCACACATTGACAACCGTTCTGTTAGATAGCTGCGTTTTGGATTTAGAAGCAGATATTTCCCTGTGCTTACTGCTGTTTCTTCCATATGCCGGAAATGGCCTGAAAACGTCTGTTTTGGGACTCTGCAGAGAAAGTGTTTGCAGACTGCTGGATCCACACACGGGGTTAAGTCTGGAAGTTGAGTGCACACATTGACAACCATTCTGTTAGATAGCTGCGTTTTGGATTTAGAAGCAGATATTTCCCTGTGCTTACTGCTGTTTCTTCCTTATGCCGGTAATGGGCTGAAAACGCCTGTTTTGGAACTCTGCAGAGAAAGTGTTTGCAGACTGCTGAATCCACAAACGGGTTTAACTCTGGAAGTTGAGTGCACACATTGACAACCGTTCTGTTAGATAGGTGCGTTTTGGATTTAGAAGCAGATATTTCCCTGTGCTTACTGCTGTTTCTTCCATATGCCGGTAAAGGGCTGAAAACGCCTGTTTTGGGACTCTGCAGAGAAAGTGTTTGCAGACTGCTGAATCCACACACGGGTTTAACTCTGGAAGTTGAGTGCACACATTGACAACCGTTCTGTTAGATAGCTGCGTTTTGGATTTAGAAGCAGATATTTCCCTGTGCTTACTGCTGTTTCTTCCATATGCCGGTAATGGGCTGAAAACGCCTGTGTTGGGACTCTGCAGAGAAAGTGTTTGCAGACTGCTGAATCCACACACGGGTTGAACTCTGGAAGTTGAGTGCACACATTGACAACCGTTCTTTTAGACAGCTGCGTTTTGGATTTAGAAGCAGATATTTCCCTGTGCTTACTGCTGTTTCTTCCATATGCCGGTAATGGGCTGAAAACGCCTGTTTTGGGACTCTGCAGAGAAAGTGTTTGCAGACTGCTGAATCCACACACGGGTTGAACTCTGGAAGTTGAGTGCACACATTGACAACCGTTCTGTTAGATAGCTGCGTTTTGGATTTAGAAGCAGATATTTCCCTGTGCTTACTGCTGTTTCTACCATATGCCGGTAATGGGCTGAAAACGCCTGTTTTGGGACTCTGCAGAGAAAGTGATTGCAGACTGCTGAATCCACACATGGGTTTAACTCTGGAAGTTGAGTACACATATTGACAACCGTTCTGTTATATAGCTGCGTTTTGGATTTAGAAGCAGATATTTCCCTGTGCTTACTGCTGTTTCTTCCATATGCCGGTAATGGGCTGAAAACGCCTGTTTTGGGACTCTGCAGAGAAAGTGTTTGCAGACTGCTGAATCCACACACGGGTTGAACTCTGGAAGTTGAGTGCACACATTGACAACCGTTCTGTTAGATAGCTGCGTTTTGGATTTAGAAGCAGATATTTCCCTGTGCTTACTGCTGTTTCTTCCATATGCCGGTAATGGGCTGAAAACGCCTGTTTTGGGACTCTGCAGAGAAAGTATTTGCAGACTGCTGAATCCACACACGGGTTTAACTCTGGAAGTTGAGTGCACACATTGACAACCGTTCTGTTAGATAGCTGCGTTTTGGATTTAGATGCAGATATTTCCCTGTGCTTACTGCTGTTTCTTCCATATGCCGGTAATGGGCTGAAAACGCCTGTTTTGGGACTCTGCAGAGAAAGTGTTTGCAGACTGCTGAATCCACACACGGGTTGAACTCTGGAAGGTGAGTGCACACATTGACAACCGTTCTATTAGATAGGTGCGTTTTGGATTTAGAAGCAGATATTTCCCTGTGCTTGCTGCTGTTCCTTCCATATGCCGGTATTGGGCTGAAAACGCCTGTTTTGCGACTCTGCAGAGAAAGTATTTGCAGACTGCTGAATCCACACACGGGTTGAACTCTGGAAGTTGAGTGCACACATTGACAACCGTTCTGTTAGATAGCTGCGTTTTGGATTTAGAAGCAGATATTTCCCTGTGCTTACTGCTGTTTCTTCCATATGCCGGTAATGGGCTGAAAACGCCTGTTTTGGGACTCTGCAGAGAAAGTGTTTGCAGACTGCTGAATCCACACACGGGGTTATCTCTGGAAGGTGAGTGCACACATTGACAACCGTTCTGTTAGATAGCTGCGTTTTGGATTTAGAAGCAGATAATTCCCTGTGCTTACTGCTGTTTCATCCATATGCCGGTAATGGGCTGAAAACGCCTGTTTTGGGACTCTGCAGAGAAAGTGTTTGCAGACTGCTGAATCCACACACGGGTTTACTTCTGGAAGGTGAGTGCACACATTGAGAACCGTTCTTTGGGTAGCTGGGTTTTGGATTTAGAAGCAGATATTTCCCTCTGCTTACTGCTGTTTCTTCCACATGCCGGTAATGGGCTGAAAATGCCTGTTTTGTGACTCTGCAGAGAAAGTGTTTGCAGACTGTTGAAACCACATACGGGTTTAACTCTGGAAGTTGGGGGCACACATTGACAACCGTTCTGTTAGATAGCTGCGTTTTGGATTTAGAAGCAGATATTTCCCTGTGCTTACTGCTGTTTCTTCCATATGCCGGTAAAGGGCTGAAAACGCCTGTTTTGGGACTCTGCAGAGAAAGTGTTTGCAGACTGCTGAATCCACACACGGGGTTAACTCTGGAAGTTGAGTGCACACATTGACAACCGTTCTGTTAGATAGCTGCGTTTTGAATTTAGAAGCAGATAATTCCCTGTGCTTACTGCTGTTTCTTCCATATGCCGGTAATGGGCTGAAAACGCCTGTTTTGGGACTCTGCAGAGAAAGTGTTTGCAGACTGCTGAATCCACACACGGGTTGAACTCTGGAAGTTGAGTGCACACATTGACAACCGTTCTGTTAGATAGCTGCGTTTTGGATTTAGAAGCAGATATTTCCCTGTGCTTACTGCTGTTTCTTCCATATGCCGGTAATGAGCTGAAAACGCCTGTTTTGGGACTGTGCAGAGAAACTATTTGCAGACTGCTGAATCCACACACGGGTTTAACTCTGGAAGTTGAGTGCACACATTGACAACCGTTCTGTTAGATGGCTGCGTTTTGGATTTAGAAGCAGATATTTCCCTGTGCTTACTGCTGTTTCTTCCATATGCCGGTAATGGGCTGAAAATGACTGTTTTGGGACTCTGCAGAGAAATTGTTTGCAGACTGTTGAAACCACACACGGGTTTAACTCTGGAAGTTGAGTGCACACATTGACAACCGTTCTGTTAGATAGCTGCGTTTTGGATTTAGAAGCAGATATTTCCCTGTGCTTACTGCTGTTTCTTCCATATGCCGCTAATGGGCTGAAAATACCTGTTTTGGGACTCTGAAGAGAAAGTGTTTGCAGACTGCTGAATCCACACACGGGTTGAACTCTGGAAGTTGACTGCACACATTGACAACCGTTCTGTTAGATAGTTGCGTTTTGGATTTAGAAGCAGATATTTCCCTGTGCTTACTGCTGTTTCTTCCATATGCCGGTAATGGGCTGAAAACGCCTGTTTTGGGACTCTGCAGAGAAAGTGTTTGCAGACTGTTGAAACCACACACCGGTTTAACTCTGGAAGTTGAGTGCACACATTGAGAACCGTTCTGTTAGATAGCTGGGTTTTTGATTTAGAAGCAGATATTTCCCTGTGCTTACTGCTGTTTCTTCCATATGCGGGTAATGGGCTGAAAACGCCTGTTTTGGGACTCTGCAGAGAAAGTGTTTGCAGACTGCTGAATCCACACACGGGGTTAACTCTGGAAGTTGAGTGCACACATTGACAACCGTTCTGTTAGATAGCTGCGTTTTGGATTTAGAAGCAGATATTTCCCTGTGCTTACTGCTGTTTCTTCCATATGCCGGTAATGGGCTGAAAACGCCTGTTTTGGGACTCTGCAGAGAAAGTGTTTGCAGACTGCTGAATCCACACACGGTGTTAACTCTGGAAGTTGAGTGCACAGATTGACAACCGTTCTGTTAGATAGCTGCGTTTTGGATTTAGAAGCAGATATTTCCCTGTGCTTACTGCTGTTTCTTCCATATGCTGGTAATGGGCTGAAAACGCCTGTTTTGGGACTCTGCAGAGAAAGTGTTTGCAGACTGCTCAATCCACACACGGGTTGAACTCTGGAAGTTGAGTGCACACATTGACAACAGTTCTGTTAGACAGCTGCGTTTTGGATTTAGAAGCAGATAGTTCCCTGTGCTTACTGCTGTTTCTTCCATATGCCGGTAATGGGCTGAAAATGCCTGTTTTGGGACTCTGCAGAGAAAGCGTTTGCAGACTGCTGAATCCACACACGGGTTTAACTCTGGAAGTTGAGTGCACACATTGACAACCGTTCTGTTAGATAGCTGCGTTTTGGATATAGAAGCAGATATTTCCCTGTGCTTACTGCTGTTTCTTCCATATGCCGGTAATGGGCTGAAAACGCCTGTTTTGGGACTCTGCAGAGAAAGTGTTTGCAGACTGCTGAATCCACACACGGGTTGAACTCTGGAAGTTGAGTCCACACACTGACAACCGTTCTGTTAGATACCTGCGTTTTGGATTTAGAAGCAGATATTTCCCTGTGCTTACTGCTGTTTCTTCCATATGCCGGTAATGGGCTGAAAACGCCTGTTTTGGGACTCTGCAGAGAAAGTGTTTGCAGACTGTTGAAACCACACACGGGTTTAACTCTGGAAGTTGAGTGCACACATTGACAACCGTTCTGTTAGATAGCTGCGTTTTGGATTTAGAAGCAGATATTTCCCTGTGCTTACTGCTGTTTCTTCCATATGCCGGTAATGGGCTGAAAACGCCTGTTTTGGGACTCTGCAGAGAAAGTGTTTGCAGACTGCTGAATCCACACACGGTGTTAACTCTGGAAGTTGAGTGCACAGATTGACAACCGTTCTGTTAGATAGCTGCGTTTTGGATTTAGAAGCAGATATTTCCCTGTGCTTACTGCTGTTTCTTCCATATGCCGGTAATGGGCTGAAAACGCCTGTTTTGGGACTCTGCAGAGAAAGTGTTTGCAGACTGCTGAATCCACACACGGGTTGAACTCTGGAAGTTGAGTGCACACATTGACAACAGTTCTGTTAGACAGCTGCGTTTTGGATTTAGAAGCAGATAGTTCCCTGTGCTTACTGCTGTTTCTTCCATATGCCGGTAATGGGCTGAAAATGCCTGTTTTGGGACTCTGAAGAGAAAGTGTTTGCAGACTGCTGAATCCACACACGGGTTGAACTCTGGAAGTTGAGTGCACACATTGACAACCGTTCTGTTAGATAGCTGCGTTTTGGATTTAGAAGCAGATATTTCCCTGTGCTTACTGCTGTTTCTTCCATATGCCGGTAATGGGCTGAAAACGCCTGTTTTGGGACTCTGCAGAGAAAGTGTTTGCAGACTGTTGAAACCACACACGGGTTTAACTCTGGAAGTTGAGTGCACACATTGAGAACCGTTCTGTTAGATAGCTGGGTTTTGGATTTAGAAGCAGATATTTCCCTGTGCTTACTGCTGTTTCTTCCATATGCCGGTAATGGGCTGAAAACGCCTGTTTTGGGACTCTGCAGAGAAAGTGTTTGCAGACTGCTGAATCCACACACGGGTTGAACTCTGGAAGTTGAGTGCACACATTGACAACCGTCCTGTTAGAAAGCTGCGTTTTGGATTTAGAAGCAGATATTTCCCTGTGCTTACTGCTGTTTCTTCCATATGCCGGTAATGGGCTGAAAACGCCTGTTTTGGGACTCTGCAGAGAAAGTGTTTGCAGACTGCTGAATCCACACATGGGGTTAATTCTGGAAGGTGAGTGCACACATTGACAACCGTTCTGTTAGATAGCTGCGTTTTGGATTTAGAAGCAGATATTTCCCTGTTCTTACTGCTGTTTCTTCCATATGCCGGTAATGGGCTGAAAACGCCTGTTTTGGGACTCTGCAGAGAAAGTGTTTGCAGACTGCTGAATTCACACACGGGTTTACTTCTGGAAGGTGAGTGCACACATTGAGAACCGTTCTGTTAGATAGCTGGGTTTTGGATTTAGAAGCAGATATTTCCCTGTGCTTACTGCTGTTTCTTCCATATGCCGGTAATGGGCTGAAAACGCCTGTTTTGGGACTCTGCAGAGAATGTGTTTGCAGACTGTTGAAACCACACACGGGTTTAATTCTGGAAGTTGAGTGCACACATTGACAACCGTTCTGTTAGATAGCTGCGTTTTGGATTTAGAAGCAGATATTTCCCTGTGCTTACTGCTGTTTCTTCCATATGCCAGTAATGGGCTGAAAACGCCTGTTTTGGGACTCTGCAGAGAAAGTGTTTGCAGACTGTTGAATCCACACACGGGGTTAACTCTGGAAGTTGAGTGCACACATTGACAACCGTTCTGTTAGATAGCTGCGTTTTGGAGTTAGAAGCAGATAATTCCCTGTGCTTACTGCAGTTTCTTCCATATGCCGGTAATGGGCTGAAAACGCCTGCTTTGGGACACTGCAGAGAAAGTGTTTGCAGACTGCTGAATCCACACACGGGTTTAACTCTGGAAGTTGAGTGCACACATTGACAACCGTTCTGTTAGAGAGCTGCGTTTTGGATTTAGAAGCAGATATTTCCCTGTGCTTACTGCTGTTTCTTCCATATGCCGGTAATGGGCTGAAAACGCCTGTTTTGGGACTCTGCAGAGAAAGTGTTTGCAGACTGCTGAATCCACACACGGGTTTACCTCTGGAAGGTGAGTGCACACATTGACAACCGTTCTGTTAGATAGCTGCGTTTTGGATTTAGAAGCAGATATTTCCCTGTGCTTACTGCTGTTTCTTCCATTTGCCGGTAAAGGGCTGAAAACGCCTGTTTTGGGACTCTGCAGAGAAAGTGTTTGCAGACTGCCGAATCCATACACGGGTTTAACTCTGGAAGTTGAGTGCACACATTGACAACTGTTCTGTTAGATAGCTGCGTTTTGGATTTAGAAGCAGATATTTCCCTGTGCTTACTGCTGTTTCTTCCATATGCCGGTAATGGGCTGAAAACGCCTGTTTTGGGACTCTGCAGAGAAAGTGTTTGCAGACTGCTGAATCCACACACGTTTTTACCTCTGGAAGGTGAGTGCACACATTGAAAACCGTTCTGTTAGATAGCTGCGTTTTGGATTTAGAAGCAGATATTTCCCTGTGCTTACTGCTGTTTCTTCCTTATGCCGGTAATGGGCTGAAAACGCCTGTTTTGGGACTCTGCAGAGAAAGTGTTTGCAGACTGCTGAATTCACACACGGGCTTAAGTCTGGAAGTTGAGTGAACACATTGACAACCGGTCTGTTAGATAGCTGCGTTTTGGATTTAGAAGCAGATATTTCCCTGTGCTTACTGCTGTTTCTTCCATATGCCGGTAATGGGCTGAAAACGCCTGTTTTGGGACTCTGTAGAGAAAGTGTTTGCAGACTGCTGAATCCACACACGGGTTTAACTCTGGAAGTTGAGTGCACACATTGACAACCGTTCTGTTAGATAGCTGCGTTTTGGATTTAGAAGCAGATATTTCCCTGTGCTTACTGCTGTTTCTTCCATATGCCGGTAATGGGCTGAAAACGCCTGTTTTGGGACTCTGCAGAGAAAGTGTTTGCAGACTGCTGAATCCACACACGGGTTTGACTCTGGAAGCTGAGTACACACATTGACAACCGTTCTGTTAGAGAGCTGCGTTTTGGATTTAGAAGCAGATATTTCCCTGTGCTTACTGCTGTTTCTTCCGTATGCCGGTAATGGGCTGAAAACGCCTGTTTTGGGACTCTGCAGAGAAAGTGTTTGCAGACTGCTGAATCCACACACGGGTTTAACTCTGGAAGTTGAGTGCACACATTGACAACCGTTCTGTTAGATAGCTGCGTTTTGGATTTAGAAGCAAATATTTCCCTGTGCTTACTGCTGTTTCTTCCATATGTCGGTAATGGGCTGAAAACGCCTGTTTGGGGACCCTGCAGAGAAAGTGTTTGCAGACTGCTGAATCCACACACGGGTTTAACTCTGGAAGTTGAGTGCACACATTGACAACCGTTCTGTTAGATAGCTGCGTTTTGGATTTAGAAGCAGATATTTCCCTGTGCTTACTGCTGTTTCTTCCATATGCCGGTAATGGGCTGAAAACGCCTGTTTTGGGACTCTGCAGAGAAAGTGTTTGCAGACTCCTGAATCCACACAGGGGTTTAACTCTGGAAGTTGAGTGCACACATTGACAACCGTTCTGTTAGATAGCTGCGTTTTGGATTTAGAAGCAGATATTTCCCTGTGCTTACTGCTGTTTCTTCCATATGCCGGTAATGGGCTGAAAACGTCTGTTTTGGGACTCTGCAGAGAAAGTGTTTGCAGACTCCTGAATCCACACACGGGTTTAACTCTGGAAGTTGAGTGCACACATTGACAACCATTCTGTTAGATAGCTGCGTTTTGGATTTAGAAGCAGATATTTCCCTGTGCTTACTGCTGTTTCTTCCATATGCCGGTAATGGGCTGAAAAAGCCTGTTTTGGGACTCTGCAGAGAAAGTGTTTGCAGACTGCTGTATCCACACACGGGGTTAACTCTGGAAGTTGAGTGCACACATTGACAACCGTTCTGTTAGATAGCTGCGTTTTGGATTTAGAAGCAGATATTTCCCTGTGCTTACTGCTGTTTCTTCCTTATGCCGGTAATGGGCTGAAAACGCCTGTTTTGGGACTCTGCAGAGAAAGTGTTTGCAGACTGCTGAATCCACACACGGTGTTAACTCTGGAAGTTGAGTGCACACCTTGACAACCGTTCTGTTAGATAGCTGCGTTTTGGATTTAGAAGCAGATATTTCCCTGTGCTTACTGCTGTTTCTTCCTTATGCCGGTAATGGGCTGAAAACGCCTGTTTTGGGACTCTGCAGAGAAAGTGTTTGCAGACTGCTGAATCCACACACGGGTTGAACTCTGGAAGTTGAGTGCACACATTGACAACCGTTCTGTTAGATAGCTGCGTTTTTCTTTTAGAAGCAGATATTTCACTGTGCTTACTGCTGTTTCTTCCATATGCCGGTAATGGGCTGAAAACGCCTGTTTTGGGACTCTGCAGAGAAAGTGTTTGCAGACTGCTGAATCCACACACGGGTTTAACTCTGGAAGTTGAGTGCACACATTGACAACCGTACTGTTAGATAGCTGCGTTTTGTATTTAGAAGCAGATATTTCCCTGTGCTTACTGCTGTTTCTTCCATATGCCGGTAATGGGCTGAAAACGCCTGTTTTGGGACTCTGCAGAGAAAGTGTTTGCAGACTGCTGAATCCACACACGGGTTTAACTCTGGAAGTTGAGTGCACACATTGACAACCGTTCTGTTAGATAGCTGCGTTTTGGATTTAGAAGCAGATATTTCCCTGTGCTTGCTGCTGTTTCTTCCATATGCCGGTAATGGGCTGAAAACGCCTGTTTGGCGACTCTGCAGAGAAAGTATTTGCAGACTGCTGAATCCACACATGGGTTGAACTCTGGAAGTTGAGTGCACACATTGACAACCGTTCTGTTAGATAGCTGCGTTTTGGATTTAGAAGCAGATATTTCCCTGTGCTTACTGCTGTTTCTTCCTTATGCCGGTAATGGGATGAAAACGCCTGTTTTGGGACTCTGCAGAGAAAGTGTTTGCAGACTGCTGAATCCACACACGGGTTGAACTCTGAAAGTTGAGTGCACACATTGACAACAGTGCGTTAGATAGCTGCGTTTTGGATTTAGAAGCAGATATTCCCCTGTGCTTACTGCTGTTTCTTCCATATGCCGGTAATGGGCTGAAAACGCCTGTTTTGGGACTCTGCTGAGAAACTATTTGCAAACTGCTGAATCCACACACCCGTTGAATTCTGGAAGTTGAGTGCACACATTGACAACCGTTCTGTTAGATAGCTGCGTTTTGGATTTAGAAGCAGATATTTCCCGATGCTTACTGCTGTTTCTTCCATATGCCGGTAATGGGCTGAAAACGCCTGTTTTGGGACTCTGCAGAGAAACTATTTGCAGACTCCTGAATCCACACACGGGTTGAACTCTGGAAGTTGAGTGCACACATTGACAACCGTTCTGTTAGATAGCTGCCTTTTGGATTTAGAAGCAGATATTTCCCTGTGCTTACTGCTGTTTCTTCCATATGCCGGTAATGGGCTGAAAACGCCTGTTTTGGGACTCTGCAGAGAAAGTGTTTGCAGACTGCTGAATCCACACACGGGGTTAACTCTGGAAGTTGAGTGCACACATTGACAACCGTTCTGTTAGATAGCTGCGTTTTGGATTTAGAAGCAGATATTTCCCTGTGCTTACTGCTGTTTCTTCCATATGCCGGTAATGGACTGAAAACGCCTGTTTTGGGACTCTGCAGAGAAAGTGTTTGCAGACTGCTGAATCCACACACGGGTTTGACTCTGGAAGTTGAGTGCACACATTGACAACCGTTCTGTTAGAGAGCTGCGTTTTGGATTTAGAAGCAGATATTTCCCTGTTCTTACTGCTGTTTCTTCCATATGCCGGTAATGGGCTGAAAACGCCTGTTTTGGGACTCTGCAGAGAAAGTGTTTGCAGACTGCTGAATCCACACACGGGTTTAACTCTGGAAGTTGAGTGCACACATTGACAACCGTTCTGTTAGATAGCTGCGTTTTGGATTTAGAAGCAGATATTTCCCTGTGCTTACTGCTGTTTCTTCCATATGCCGGTAATGGGCTGAAAACGCCTGTTTTGGGACTCTGCAGAGAAACTATTTGCAGACTGCTGAATCCACACACGGGTTGAACTCTGGAAGTTGAGTGCACACATTGACAACCGTTCTGTTAGATAGCTGCGTTTTGGATTTAGAAGCAGATATTTCCCTGTGCTTACTGCTGTTTCTTCCTTATACCGGTAATGGGCTGAAAACGCCTGTTTTGGGACTCTGCAGAGAAAGTGTTTGCAGACTGCTGAATCCACACACGGGTTTAACTTTGGAAGTTGAGTGCACACATTGACAACCGTTCTGTTAGATAGCTGCGTTTTGGATTTAGAAGCAGATATTTCCCTGTGCTTACTGCTGTTTCTTCCATATGCCGGTAATGGGCTGAAAACGCCTGTTTTGGGACTCTGCAGAGAAAGTGTTTGCAGACTGCTGAATCCACACACGGGTTTAACTCTGGAAGTTGAGTGCACACATTGACAACCGTTCTGTTAGATAGCTGCGTTTTGGATTTAGAAGCAGATATTTCCCTGTGCTTACTGCTGTTTCTTCCATATGCCGGTAATGGCCTGAAAACGCCTGTTTTGGGACTCTGCACAGAAATTGTTTGCAGACTGCTGAATCCACACACGGGTTGAACTCCGGAAGTTGAGTGCACACATTGAAAACCGTTCTGTTAGATAGCTGCGTTTTGGATTTAGAAGCAGATATTTCCCTGTGCTTACTGCTGTTTCTTCCTTATGCCGGTAATGGGCTGAAAACGCCTGTTTTGGGACTCTGCAGAGAAAGTGTTTGCAGACTGCTGAATCCACACACGGGTTTAACTCTGGAAGTTGAGTGCACACATTGACAACCGTTCTGTTAGATAGCTGCGTTTTGGATTTAGAAGCAGATATTTCCCTGTGCTTACTGCTGTTTCTTCCATATGCCGGAAATGGGCTGAAAACGCCTGTTTTGGGACTCTGCAGAGAAAGTGTTTGCAGACTGCTGAATCCACAAACGGGTTGAACTCTGGAAGTTGAGTGCACACATTGACAACCGTTCTGTTAGATAGCTGCATTTTGGATTTAGAAGCAGATATTTCCCTGTGCTTACTGCTGTTTCTTCCACATGCCGGTAATGGGCTGAAAACGCCTGTTTTGGGACTCTGCAGAGAAAGTGTTTGCAGACTGCTGAATCCACCCACGGGTTGAACTCTGGAAGGTGAGTGCACACATTGACAACCGTTCTGTTATATAGCTGCGTTTTGGATTTAGAAGCAGATATTTCCCTGTGATTACAGCTGTTTCTTCCATATGCCGGTAATGGGCTGAAAACGCCTGTTTTGGGACTCTGCAGAGAAAGTGTTTGCAGACTGCTGAATCCACACACGGGTTTAACTCTGGAAGTTGAGTGCACACATTGACAACCGTTCTGTTAGATAGCTGCGTTTTGGATTTAGAAGCAGATATTTCCCTGTGCTTACTGCTGTTTCTTCCATATGCCGGTAATGGCCTGAAAACGCCTGTTTTGGGACTCTGCACAGAAATTGTTTGCAGACTGCTGAATCCACACACGGGTTGAACTCCGGAAGTTGAGTGCACACATTGACATCCGTTCTGTTAGATAGCTGCGTTTTGGATTTAGAAGCAGATATTTCCCTGTGCTTACTGCTGTTTCTTCCATATGCCGGTAATGGGCTGAAAACGCCTGTTTTGGGACTCTGCAGAGAAAGTGTTTCCAGACTGCTGAATCCACACACGGGTTTAACTCCGGAAGTTGAGTGCACACATTGACAACCGTTCTGTTAGATAGCTGCGTTTTGGATTTAGAAGCAGATATTTCCCTGTGCTTACTGCTGTTTCTTCCACATGCCGGTAATGGGCTGAAAACGCCTGTTTTGGGACTCTGCAGAGAAAGTGTTTGCAGACTGCTGAATCCACACACGGGTTTAACTCTGGAAGTTGAGTGCACACATTGACAACCGTTCTGTTAGTTAGCTGCGTTTTGGATTTAGAAGCAGATATTTCCCTGTGCTTACTGCTGTTTCTTCCATATGCCGGTAATGGGCTGAAAACGCCTGTTTTGGGACTCTGCAGAGAAAGTGTTTGCAGACTGCTGAATCCACAAACGGGTTGAACTCTGGAAGTTGAGTGCACACATTGACAACCGTTCTGTTAGATACCTGCATTTTGGATTTAGAAGCAGATATTTCCCTGTGCTTACTGCTGTTTCTTCCACATGCCGGTAATGGGCTGAAAACGCCTGTTTTGGGACTCTGCAGAGAAAGTGTTTGCAGACTGCTGAATCCACCCACGGGTTGAACTTTGGAAGGTGAGTGCACACATTGACAACCGTTCTGCTAGATAGCTGCGTTTTGGATTTAGAAGCAGATATTTCCCTGTGATTACAGCTGTTTCTTCCATATGCCGGTAATGGGCTGAAAACGCCTGTTTTGGGACTCTGCAGAGAAAGTGTTTGCAGACTGCTGAATCCACACACGGGTTTAACTCTGGAAGTTGAGTGCACACATTGACAACCGTTCTGTTAGATAGCTGCGTTTTGGATTTAGAAGCAGATATTTCCCTGTGCTTACTGCTGTTTCTTCCATATGCCGGTAATGGCCTGAAAACGCCTGTTTTGGGACTCTGCACAGAAATTGTTTGCAGACTGCTGAATCCACACACGGGTTGAACTCCGGAAGTTGAGTGCACACATTGACAACCGTTCTGTTAGATAGCTGCGTTTTGGATTTAGAAGCAGATATTTCCCTGTGCTTACTGCTGTTTCTTCCATATGCCGGTAATGGGCTGAAAACGCCTGTTTTGGGACTCTGCAGAGAAAGTGTTTGCAGACTGCTGAATCCACACACGGGTTTAACTCCGGAAGTTGAGTGCACACATTGACAACCGTTCTGTTAGATAGCTGCGTTTTGGATTTAGAAGCAGATATTTCCCTGTGCTTACTGCTGTTTCTTCCATATGCCGGTAATGGGCTGAAAACGCCTGTTTTGGGACTCTGCAGAGAAACTATTTGCAGACTGCTGAATCCACACACGGGTTGAACTCTGGAAGTTGAGTGCACACATTGACAACCGTTCTGTTAGATAGCTGCGTTTTGGATTTAGAAGCAGATATTTCCCTGTGCTTACTGCTGTTTCTTCCACATGCCGGTAATGGGCTGAAAACGCCTGTTTTGGGACTCTGCAGAGAAAGTGTTTGCAGACTGCTGAATCCACACACGGGTTTAACTTTGGAAGTTGAGTGCACACATTGACAACCGTTCTGTTAGATAGCTGCGTTTTGGATTTAGAAGCAGATATTTCCCTGTGCTTACTGCTGTTTCTTCCATATGCCGGTAATGGGCTGAAAACGCCTGTTTTGGGACTCTGCAGAGAAAGTGTTTGCAGACTGCTGAATCCACCCACGGGTTGAACTCTGGAAGGTGAGTGCACACATTGACAACCGTTCTGTTAGATAGCTGCGTTTTGGATTTAGAAGCAGATATTTCCCTGTGATTACAGCTGTTTCTTCCATATGCCGGTAATGGGCTGAAAACGCCTGTTTTGGGACTCTGCAGAGAAAGTGTTTGAAGACTGCTGAATCCACACACGGGTTTAACTCTGGAAGTTGAGTGCACACATTGACAACCGTTCTGTTAGATAGCTGCGTTTTGGATTTAGAAGCAGATATTTCCCTGTGCTTACTGCTGTTTCTTCCATATGCCGGTAATGGCCTGAAAAAGCCTGTTTTGGGACTCTGCACAGAAATTGTTTGCAGACTGCTGAATCCACACACGGGTTGAACTCCGGAAGTTGAGTGCACACATTGACAACCGTTCTGTTAGATAGCTGCGTTTTGGATTTAGAAGCAGATATTTCCCTGTGCTTACTGATGTTTCTTCCATATGCCGGTAATGGGCTGAAAACGCCTGTTTTGGGACTCTGTAGAGAAAGTGTTTGCAGACTGCTGAATCCACACACGGGTTTAACTCTGGAAGTTGAGTGCACACATTGACAGCCGTTCTGTTAGATAGCTGCGTTTTGGATTTAGAAGCAGATATTTCCCTGTGCTTACTGCTGTTTCTTCCATATGCCGGTAATGGGCTGAAAACGCCTGTTTTGGGACTCTGCAGAGAAAGTGTTTGCAGACTGCTGAATCCACAAACGGGTTGAACTCTGGAAGTTGAGTGCACACATTGACAACCGTTCTGTTAGATAGCTGCATTTTGGATTTAGAAGCAGATATTTCCCTGTGCTTACTGCTGTTTCTTCCACATGCCGGTAATGGGCTGAAAACGCCTGTTTTGGGACTCTGCAGAGAAAGTGTTTGCAGACTGCTGAATCCACACACGGGTTTAACTCTGGAAGTTGAGTGCACACATTGACAACCGTTCTGTTAGATAGCTGCGTTTTGGATTTAGAAGCAGATATTTCCCTGTGCTTGCTGCTGTTTCTTCCATATGCCGGTAATGGGCTGAAAACGCCTGTTTTGCGACTCTGCAGAGAAAGTATTTGCAGACTGCTGAATCCACACACGGGTTGAACTCTGGAAGTTGAGTGCACACATTGACAACCGTTCTGTTAGATAGCTGCGTTTTGGATTTAGAAGCAGATATTTCCCTGTGCTTACTGCTGTTTCTTCCATATGCCGGTAATCGGCTGAAAACGCCTGTTTTGGGACTCTGCAGAGAAAGTGTTTGCAGACTGCTGAATCCACACACGGGTTGAACTCTGGAAGGTGAGTGCACACATTGACAACCGTTCTGTTAGATAGTTGCGTTTTGGATTTAGAAGCAGATATTTCCCTGTGATTACAGCTGTTTCTTCCATATGCCGGTAATGGGCTGAAAACGCCTGTTTGGCGACTCTGCAGAGAAAGTATTTGCAGACTGCTGAATCCACACACGGGTTGAACTCTGGAAGGTGAGTGCACACATTGACAACCGTTCTGTTAGATAGCTGCGTTTTGGATTTAGAAGCAGATATTTCCCTGTGCTGACTGCTGTTTCTTCCATATGCCGGTAATGGGCTGAAAACGCCTGTTTTGGGACTCTGCAGAGAAAGTGTTTGCAGACTGCTGAATCCACACACGGGTTGAACTCTGAAAGTTGAGTGCACACATTGACAACAGTGCGTTAGATAGCTGCGTTTAGGATTTAGAAGCAGATATTCCCCTGTGCTTACTGCTGTTTCTTCCATATGCCGGTAATGGGCTGAAAACGCCTGTTTTGGGACTCTGCTGAGAAACTATTTGCAAACTGCTGAATCCACACACCCGTTGAATTCTGGAAGTTGAGTGCACACATTGACAACCGTTCTGTTAGATAGCTGCGTTTTGGATTTAGAAGCAGATATTTCCCGATGCTTACTGCTGTTTCTTCCATATGCCGGTAATGGGCTGAAAACGCCTGTTTTGGGACTCTGCAGAGAAACTATTTGCAGACTCCTGAATCCACACACGGGTTGAACTCTGGAAGTTGAGTGCACACATTGACAACCGTTCTGATAGATAGCTGCCTTTTGGATTTAAAAGCAGATATTTCCCTGTGCTTACTGCTGTTTCTTCCCTATGCCGGTAATGGGCTGAAAACGCCTGTTTTGGGACTCTGCAGAGAAAGTGTTTGCAGACCGCTGAATCCACACACGGGGTTAACTCTGGAAGTTGAGTGCACACATTGACAACCGTTCTGTTAGATAGCTGCGTTTTGGATTTAGAAGCAGATATTTCCCTGTGCTTACTGCTGTTTCTTCCATATGCCGGTAATGGACTGAAAACGCCTGTTTTGGGACTCTGCAGAGAAAGTGTTTGCAGACTGCTGAATCCACACACGGGTTTGACTCTGGAAGTTGAGTGCACACATTGACAACCGTTCTGTTAGAGAGCTGCGTTTTGGATTTAGAAGCAGATATTTCCCTGTGCTTACTGCTGTTTCTTCCATATGCCGGTAATGGGCTGAAAACGCCTGTTTTGGGACTCTGCAGAGAAAGTGTTTGCAGACTGCTGAATCCACACACGGGTTTAACTCTGGAAGTTGAGTGCACACATTGACAACCGTTCTGTTAGATAGCTGCGTTTTGGATTTAGAAGCAGATATTTCCCTGTGCTTACTGCTGTTTCTTCCATATGCCGGTAATGGGCTGAAAACGCCTGTTTTGGGACTCTGCAGAGAAATTATTTGCAGACTGCTGAATCCACACACGGGTTGAACTCTGGAAGTTGAGTGCACACATTGACAACCATTCTGTTAGATAGCTGCGTTTTGGATTAAGAAGCAAATATTTCCCTGTGCTTACTGCTGTTTCTTCCATATGTCGGTAATGGGCTGAAAACGCCTGTTTGGGGACCCTGCAGAGAAAGTGTTTGCAGACTGCTGAATCCGCACACGGGTTGAACTCTGGAAGTTGAGTGCACACATTGACAACCGTTCTGTTAGATAGCTGCGTTTTGGATTTAGAAGCAGATATTTCCCTGTGCTTACTGCTGTTTCTTCCATATGCCGGTAATGGGCTGAAAACGCCTGTTTTGGGACTCTGCAGAGAAAGTGTTTGCAGACTCCTGAATCCACACACGGGTTTAACTCTGGAAGTTGAGTGCACACATTGACAACCGTTCTGTTAGATAGCTGCGTTTTGGATTTAGAAGCAGATATTTCCCTGTGCTTACTGCTGTTTCTTCCATATGCCGGAAATGGGCTGAAAACGTCTGTTTTGGGACTCTGCAGAGAAAGTGTTTGCAGACTGCTGGATCCACACACGGGGTTAAGTCTGGAAGTTGAGTGCACACATTGACAACCATTCTGTTAGATAGCTGCGTTTTGGATTTAGAAGCAGATATTTCCCTGTGCTTACTGCTGTTTCTTCCTTATGCCGGTAATGGGCTGAAAACGCCTGTTTTGGAACTCTGCAGAGAAAGTGTTTGCAGACTGCTGAATCCACAAACGGGTTTAACTCTGGAAGTTGAGTGCACACATTGACAACCGTTCTGTTAGATAGGTGCGTTTTGGATTTAGAAGCAGATATTTCCCTGTGCTTACTGCTGTTTCTTCCATATGCCGGTAATGGGCTGAAAACGCCTGTTTTGGGACTCTGCAGAGAAAGTGTTTGCAGACTGCTGAATCCACACACGGGTTTAACTCTGGAAGTTGAGTGCACACATTGACAACCGTTCTGTTAGATAGCTGCGTTTTGGATTTAGAAGCAGATATTTCCCTGTGCTTACTGCTGTTTCTTCCATATGCCGGTAATGGGCTGAAAACGCCTGTTTTGGGACTCTGCAGAGAAAGTGTTTGCAGACTGCTGAATCCACACACGGGGTTAACTCTGGAAGTTGAGTGCACACATTGACAACCGTTCTGTTAGATAGCTGCGTTTTGGATTTAGAAGCAGATATTTCCCTGTGCTTACTGCTGTTTCTTCCTTATACCGGTAATGGGCTGAAAACGCCTGTTTTGGGACTCTGCAGAGAAAGTGTTTGCAGACTGCTGAATCCACACACTGGTTTAACATTGGAAGTTGAGTGCACACATTGACAACCGTTCTGTTAGATAGCTGCGTTTGGGTTTTAGAAGCAGATATTTCACTGTGCTTACTGCTGTTTCTTCCATATGCCGGTAATGGGCTGAAAACGCCTGTTTTGGGACTCTGCAGAGAAAATGTTTGCAGACTGCTGAATCCACCCACGGGTTGAACTCTGGAAGGTGAGTGCACACATTGACAACCGTTCTGTTAGATAGCTGCGTTTTGGATTTAGAAGCAGATATTTCCCTGTGATTACAGCTGTTTCTTCCATATGCCGGTAATGGGCTGAAAACGCCTGTTTTGGGACTCTGCAGAGAAAGTGTTTGCAGACTGCTGAATCCACACACGGGTTTACCTCTGGAAGTTGAGTGCACACATTGACAACCGTTCTGTTAGATAGGTGCGTTTTGGATTTAGAAGCAGATATTTCCCTATGCTTGCTGCTGTTTCTTCCATATGCCGGTAATGGGCTGAAAACGCCTGTTTTGCGACTCTGCAGAGAAAGTATTTGCAGACTGCTGAATCCACACACGGGTTGAACTCTGGAAGTTGAGTGCACACATTGACAACCGTTCTGTTAGATAGCTGCGTTTTGGATTTAGAAGCAGATATTTCCCTGTGCTTACTGCTGTTTCTTCCATATGCCGGTAATCGACTGAAAACGCCTGTTTTGGGACTCTGCAGAGAAAGTGTTTGCAGACTGCTGAATCCACACACGGGTTTAACTCTGGAAGTTGAGTGCACACATTGACAACAGTTCGTAAGATAGCTGCGTTTTGGATTTAGAAGCAGATATTCCCCTGTGCTTACTGCTGTTTCTTCCATATGCCGGTAATGGGCTGAAAACGCCTGTTTTGGGACTCTGCTGAGAAACTATTTGCAAACTGCTGAATCCACACACCCGTTGAATTCTGGAAGTTGAGTGCACACTTTGACAACCGTTCTGTTAGATAGCTGCGTTTTGGATTTAGAAGCAGATATTTCCCTGTGCTTACTGCTGTTTCTTCCATATGCCGGTAATGGGCTGAAAACGCCAGTTTTGGGACTCTGCAGAGAAAGTGTTTGCAGACTGCTGAATCCACACACGGGTTGAACTCTGGAAGTTGAGTGCACACATTGACAACAGTTCGTTAGATAGCTGCGTTTTGGATTTAGAAGCAGATATTCCCCTGTGCTTACTGCTGTTTCTTCCATATGCCGGTAATGGGCTGAAAACGCCTGTTTTGGGACTCTGCTGAGAAACAATTTGCAAACTGCTGAATCCACACACCCGTTGAATTCTGGAAGTTGAGTGCACACATTGACAGCAGTTCTGTTAGATGGCTGCGTTTTGGATTTAGAAGCAGATATTTCCCTGTGCTTACTGCTGTTTCTTCCATATGCCAGTTATGGGCTGAAAACGCCTGTTTTGGGACTCTGCAGAGAAAGTGTTTGCAGACTGCTGAATCCACACACGGGTTGAACTCTGGAAGTTGAGTGCACACATTGACAACCGTCCTGTTAGAAAGCTGCGTTTTGGATTTAGAAGCAGATATTTCCCTGTGCTTACTGGTGTTTCTTCCTTATGCCGGTAATGGGCTGAAAACGCCTGTTTTGGGACTCTGCAGAGAAAGTGTTTGCAGACTGCTGAATCCACACATGGGTTTAACTCTGGAAGTTGAGTACACATATTGACAACCGTTCTGTTATATAGCTGCGTTTTGGATTTAGAAGCAGATATTTCCCTGTGCTTACTGCTGTTTCTTCCATATGCCGGTAATCGGCTGAAAACGCCTGTTTTGGGACTCTGCAGAGAAAGTGTTTGCAGACTGCTGAATCCACACACGGGTTGAACTCTGGAAGGTGAGTGCACACATTGACAACCGTTCTGTTAGATAGTTGCGTTTTGGATTTAGAAGCAGATATTTCCCTGTGATTACAGCTGTTTCTTCCATATGCCGGTAATGGGCTGAAAACGCCTGTTTGGCGACTCTGCAGAGAAAGTATTTGCAGACTGCTGAATCCACACACGGGTTGAACTCTGGAAGGTGAGTGCACACATTGACAACCGTTCTGTTAGATAGCTGCGTTTTGGATTTAGAAGCAGATATTTCCCTGTGCTGACTGCTGTTTCTTCCATATGCCGGTAATGGGCTGAAAACGCCTGTTTTGGGACTCTGCAGAGAAAGTGTTTGCAGACTGCTGAATCCACACACGGGTTGAACTCTGAAAGTTGAGTGCACACATTGACAACAGTGCGTTAGATAGCTGCGTTTAGGATTTAGAAGCAGATATTCCCCTGTGCTTACTGCTGTTTCTTCCATATGCCGGTAATGGGCTGAAAACGCCTGTTTTGGGACTCTGCTGAGAAACTATTTGCAAACTGCTGAATCCACACACCCGTTGAATTCTGGAAGTTGAGTGCACACATTGACAACCGTTCTGTTAGATAGCTGCGTTTTGGATTTAGAAGCAGATATTTCCCGATGCTTACTGCTGTTTCTTCCATATGCCGGTAATGGGCTGAAAACGCCTGTTTTGGGACTCTGCAGAGAAACTATTTGAAGACTCCTGAATCCACACACGGGTTGAACTCTGGAAGTTGAGTGCACACATTGACAACCGTTCTGATAGATAGCTGCCTTTTGGATTTAAAAGCAGATATTTCCCTGTGCTTACTGCTGTTTCTTCCCTATGCCGGTAATGGGCTGAAAACGCCTGTTTTGGGACTCTGCAGAGAAAGTGTTTGCAGACCGCTGAATCCACACACGGGGTTAACTCTGGAAGTTGAGTGCACACATTGACAACCGTTCTGTTAGATAGCTGCGTTTTGGATTTAGAAGCAGATATTTCCCTGTGCTTACTGCTGTTTCTTCCATATGCCGGTAATGGACTGAAAACGCCTGTTTTGGGACTCTGCAGAGAAAGTGTTTGCAGACTGCTGAATCCACACACGGGTTTGACTCTGGAAGTTGAGTGCACACATTGACAACCGTTCTGTTAGAGAGCTGCGTTTTGGATTTAGAAGCAGATATTTCCCTGTGCTTACTGCTGTTTCTTCCATATGCCGGTAATGGGCTGAAAACGCCTGTTTTGGGACTCTGCAGAGAAAGTGTTTGCAGACTGCTGAATCCACACACGGGTTTAACTCTGGAAGTTGAGTGCACACATTGACAACCGTTCTGTTAGATAGCTGCGTTTTGGATTTAGAAGCAGATATTTCCCTGTGCTTACTGCTGTTTCTTCCATATGCCGGTAATGGGCTGAAAACGCCTGTTTTGGGACTCTGCAGAGAAATTATTTGCAGACTGCTGAATCCACACACGGGTTGAACTCTGGAAGTTGAGTGCACACATTGACAACCATTCTGTTAGATAGCTGCGTTTTGGATTAAGAAGCAAATATTTCCCTGTGCTTACTGCTGTTTCTTCCATATGTCGGTAATGGGCTGAAAACGCCTGTTTGGGGACCCTGCAGAGAAAGTGTTTGCAGACTGCTGAATCCGCACACGGGTTGAACTCTGGAAGTTGAGTGCACACATTGACAACCGTTCTGTTAGATAGCTGCGTTTTGGATTTAGAAGCAGATATTTCCCTGTGCTTACTGCTGTTTCTTCCATATGCCGGTAATGGGCTGAAAACGCCTGTTTTGGGACTCTGCAGAGAAAGTGTTTGCAGACTCCTGAATCCACACACGGGTTTAACTCTGGAAGTTGAGTGCACACATTGACAACCGTTCTGTTAGATAGCTGCGTTTTGGATTTAGAAGCAGATATTTCCCTGTGCTTACTGCTGTTTCTTCCATATGCCGGAAATGGGCTGAAAACGTCTGTTTTGGGACTCTGCAGAGAAAGTGTTTGCAGACTGCTGGATCCACACACGGGGTTAAGTCTGGAAGTTGAGTGCACACATTGACAACCATTCTGTTAGATAGCTGCGTTTTGGATTTAGAAGCAGATATTTCCCTGTGCTTACTGCTGTTTCTTCCTTATGCCGGTAATGGGCTGAAAACGCCTGTTTTGGAACTCTGCAGAGAAAGTGTTTGCAGACTGCTGAATCCACAAACGGGTTTAACTCTGGAAGTTGAGTGCACACATTGACAACCGTTCTGTTAGATAGGTGCGTTTTGGATTTAGAAGCAGATATTTCCCTGTGCTTACTGCTGTTTCTTCCATATGCCGGTAATGGGCTGAAAACGCCTGTTTTGGGACTCTGCAGAGAAAGTGTTTGCAGACTGCTGAATCCACACACGGGTTTAACTCTGGAAGTTGAGTGCACACATTGACAACCGTTCTGTTAGATAGCTGCGTTTTGGATTTAGAAGCAGATATTTCCCTGTGCTTACTGCTGTTTCTTCCATATGCCGGTAATGGGCTGAAAACGCCTGTTTTGGGACTCTGCAGAGAAAGTGTTTGCAGACTGCTGAATCCACACACGGTGTTAACTCTGGAAGTTGAGTGCACACATTGACAACCGTTCTGTTAGATAGCTGCGTTTTGGATTTAGAAGCAGATATTTCCCTGTGCTTACTGCTGTTTCTTCCTTATACCGGTAATGGGCTGAAAACGCCTGTTTTGGGACTCTGCAGAGAAAGTGTTTGCAGACTGCTGAATCCACACACTGGTTTAACATTGGAAGTTGAGTGCACACATTGACAACCGTTCTGTTAGATAGCTGCGTTTGGGTTTTAGAAGCAGATATTTCACTGTGCTTACTGCTGTTTCTTCCATATGCCGGTAATGGGCTGAAAACGCCTGTTTTGGGACTCTGCAGAGAAAATGTTTGCAGACTGCTGAATCCACCCACGGGTTGAACTCTGGAAGGTGAGTGCACACATTGACAACCGTTCTGTTAGATAGCTGCGTTTTGGATTTAGAAGCAGATATTTCCCTGTGATTACAGCTGTTTCTTCCATATGCCGGTAATGGGCTGAAAACGCCTGTTTTGGGACTCTGCAGAGAAAGTGTTTGCAGACTGCTGAATCCACACACGGGTTTACCTCTGGAAGTTGAGTGCACACATTGACAACCGTTCTGTTAGATAGCTGCGTTTTGGATTTAGAAGCAGATATTTCCCTATGCTTGCTGCTGTTTCTTCCATATGCCGGTAATGGGCTGAAAACGCCTGTTTTGCGACTCTGCAGAGAAAGTATTTGCAGACTGCTGAATCCACACACGGGTTGAACTCTGGAAGTTGAGTGCACACATTGACAACCGTTCTGTTAGATAGCTGCGTTTTGGATTTAGAAGCAGATATTTCCCTGTGCTTACTGCTGTTTCTTCCATATGCCGGTAATCGACTGAAAACGCCTGTTTTGGGACTCTGCAGAGAAAGTGTTTGCAGACTGCTGAATCCACACACGGGTTTAACTCTGGAAGTTGAGTGCACACATTGACAACAGTTCGTAAGATAGCTGCGTTTTGGATTTAGAAGCAGATATTCCCCTGTGCTTACTGCTGTTTCTTCCATATGCCGGTAATGGGCTGAAAACGCCTGTTTTGGGACTCTGCTGAGAAACTATTTGCAAACTGCTGAATCCACACACCCGTTGAATGCTGGAAGTTGAGTGCACACTTTGACAACCGTTCTGTTAGATAGCTGCGTTTTGGATTTAGAAGCAGATATTTCCCTGTGCTTACTGCTGTTTCTTCCATATGCCGGTAATGGGCTGAAAACGCCAGTTTTGGGACTCTGCAGAGAAAGTGTTTGCAGACTGCTGAATCCACACACGGGTTGAACTCTGGAAGTTGAGTGCACACATTGACAACAGTTCGTTAGATAGCTGCGTTTTGGATTTAGAAGCAGATATTCCCCTGTGCTTACTGCTGTTTCTTCCATATGCCGGTAATGGGCTGAAAACGCCTGTTTTGGGACTCTGCTGAGAAACTATTTGCAAACTGCTGAATCCACACACCCGTTGAATTCTGGAAGTTGAGTGCACACATTGACAACCGTTCTGTTAGATAGCTGCGTTTTGGATTTAGAAGCAGATATTTCCCTGTGCTTACTGCTGTTTCTTCCATATGCCGGTAATGGGCTGAAAATGCCTGTTTTGAGATTCTGCAGAGAAAGTGTTTGCGGACTGCTGAATCCACACACGGGTTTAACTCTGGAAGTTGAGTGCACACATTGACAACCGTTCTGTTAGATAGCTGCGTTTTGGATTTAGAAGCAGATATTTCCCTGTGCTTACTGCTGTTTCTACCATATGCCGGTAATGGGCTGAAAACGCCTGTTTTGGGACTCTGCAGAGAAAGTGATTGCAGACTGCTGAATCCACACATGGGTTTAACTCTGGAAGTTGAGTACACATATTGACAACCGTTCTGTTATATAGCTCCGTTTTGGATTTAGAAGCAGATATTTCCCTGTGCTTACTGCTGTTTCTTCCATATGCCGGTAATGGGCTGAAAACGCCTGTTTTGGGACTCTGCAGAGAAAGTGTTTGCAGACTGCTGAATCCACACACGGGTTGAACTCTGGAAGTTGAGTGCACACATTGACAACCGTTCTGTTAGATAGCTGCGTTTTGGATTTAGAAGCAGATATTTCCCTGTGCTTACTGCTGTTTCTTCCATATGCCGGTAATGGGCTGAAAACGTCTGTTTTGGGACTCTGCAGAGAAAGTATTTGCAGACTGCTGAATCCACACACGGGTTTAACTCTGGAAGTTGAGTGCACACATTGACAACCGTTCTGTTAGATAGCTGCGTTTTGGATTTAGATGCAGATATTTCCCTGTGCTTACTGCTGTTTCTTCCATATGCCGGTAATGGGCTGAAAACGCCTGTTTTGGGACTCTGCAGAGAAAGTGTTTGCAGACTGCTGAATCCACACACGGGTTGAACTCTGGAAGGTGAGTGCACACATTGACAACCGTTCTGTTAGATAGGTGCGTTTTGGATTTAGAAGCAGATATTTCCCTGTGCTTGCTGCTGTTCCTTCCATATGCCGGTAATGGGCTGAAAACGCCTGTTTTGCGACTCTGCAGAGAAAGTATTTGCAGACTGCTGAATCCACACACGGGTTGAACTCTGGAAGTTGAGTGCACACATTGACAACCGTTCTGTTAGATAGCTGCGTTTTGGATTTAGAAGCAGATATTTCCCTGTGCTTACTGCTGTTTCTTCCATATGCCGGTAATGGGCTGAAAACGCCTGTTTTGGGACTCTGCAGAGAAAGTATTTGCTGACTGCTGAATCCACACACGGGTTGAACTCTGGAAGTTGAGTGCACACATTGACAACAGTTCGTTAGATAGCTGCGTTTTGGATTTAGAAGCAGATATTCCCCTGTGCTTACTGCTGTTTCTTCCATATGCCGGTAATGGGCTGAAAACGCCTGTTTTGGGACTCTGCTGAGAAACAATTTGCAAACTGCTGAATCCACACACCCGTTGAATTCTGGAAGTTGAGTGCACACATTGACAGCAGTTCTGTTAGATGGCTGCGTTTTGGATTTAGAAGCAGATATTTCCCTGTGCTTACTGCTGTTTCTTCCATATGCCAGTTATGGGCTGAAAACGCCTGTTTTGGGACTCTGCAGAGAAAGTGTTTGCAGACTGCTGAATCCACACACGGGTTGAACTCTGGAAGTTGAGTGCACACATTGACAACCGTCCTGTTAGAAAGCTGCGTTTTGGATTTAGAAGCAGATATTTCCCTGTGCTTACTGGTGTTTCTTCCTTATGCCGGTAATGGGCTGAAAACGCCTGTTTTGGGACTCTGCAGAGAAAGTGTTTGCAGACTGCTGAATCCACACATGGGTTTAACTCTGGAAGTTGAGTACACATATTGACAACCGTTCTGTTATATAGCTGCGTTTTGGATTTAGAAGCAGATATTTCCCTGTGCTTACTGCTGTTTCTTCCATATGCCGGTAATCGGCTGAAAACGCCTGTTTTGGGACTCTGCAGAGAAAGTGTTTGCAGACTGCTGAATCCACACACGGGTTGAACTCTGGAAGGTGAGTGCACACATTGACAACCGTTCTGTTAGATAGTTGCGTTTTGGATTTAGAAGCAGATATTTCCCTGTGATTACAGCTGTTTCTTCCATATGCCGGTAATGGGCTGAAAACGCCTGTTTGGCGACTCTGCAGAGAAAGTATTTGCAGACTGCTGAATCCACACACGGGTTGAACTCTGGAAGGTGAGTGCACACATTGACAACCGTTCTGTTAGATAGCTGCGTTTTGGATTTAGAAGCAGATATTTCCCTGTGCTGACTGCTGTTTCTTCCATATGCCGGTAATGGGCTGAAAACGCCTGTTTTGGGACTCTGCAGAGAAAGTGTTTGCAGACTGCTGAATCCACACACGGGTTGAACTCTGAAAGTTGAGTGCACACATTGACAACAGTGCGTTAGATAGCTGCGTTTAGGATTTAGAAGCAGATATTCCCCTGTGCTTACTGCTGTTTCTTCCATATGCCGGTAATGGGCTGAAAACGCCTGTTTTGGGACTCTGCTGAGAAACTTTTTGCAAACTGCTGAATCCACACACCCGTTGAATTCTGGAAGTTGAGTGCACACATTGACAACCGTTCTGTTAGATAGCTGCGTTTTGGATTTAGAAGCAGATATTTCCCGATGCTTACTGCTGTTTCTTCCATATGCCGGTAATGGGCTGAAAACGCCTGTTTTGGGACTCTGCAGAGAAACTATTTGAAGACTCCTGAATCCACACACGGGTTGAACTCTGGAAGTTGAGTGCACACATTGACAACCGTTCTGATAGATAGCTGCCTTTTGGATTTAAAAGCAGATATTTCCCTGTGCTTACTGCTGTTTCTTCCCTATGCCGGTAATGGGCTGAAAACGCCTGTTTTGGGACTCTGCAGAGAAAGTGTTTGCAGACCGCTGAATCCACACACGGGGTTAACTCTGGAAGTTGAGTGCACACATTGACAACCGTTCTGTTAGATAGCTGCGTTTTGGATTTAGAAGCAGATATTTCCCTGTGCTTACTGCTGTTTCTTCCATATGCCGGTAATGGACTGAAAACGCCTGTTTTGGGACTCTGCAGAGAAAGTGTTTGCAGACTGCTGAATCCACACACGGGTTTGACTCTGGAAGTTGAGTGCACACATTGACAACCGTTCTGTTAGAGAGCTGCGTTTTGGATTTAGAAGCAGATATTTCCCTGTGCTTACTGCTGTTTCTTCCATATGCCGGTAATGGGCTGAAAACGCCTGTTTTGGGACTCTGCAGAGAAAGTGTTTGCAGACTGCTGAATCCACACACGGGTTTAACTCTGGAAGTTGAGTGCACACATTGACAACCGTTCTGTTAGATAGCTGCGTTTTGGATTTAGAAGCAGATATTTCCCTGTGCTTACTGCTGTTTCTTCCATATGCCGGTAATGGGCTGAAAACGCCTGTTTTGGGACTCTGCAGAGAAATTATTTGCAGACTGCTGAATCCACACACGGGTTGAACTCTGGAAGTTGAGTGCACACATTGACAACCATTCTGTTAGATAGCTGCGTTTTGGATTAAGAAGCAAATATTTCCCTGTGCTTACTGCTGTTTCTTCCATATGTCGGTAATGGGCTGAAAACGCCTGTTTGGGGACCCTGCAGAGAAAGTGTTTGCAGACTGCTGAATCCGCACACGGGTTGAACTCTGGAAGTTGAGTGCACACATTGACAACCGTTCTGTTAGATAGCTGCGTTTTGGATTTAGAAGCAGATATTTCCCTGTGCTTACTGCTGTTTCTTCCATATGCCGGTAATGGGCTGAAAACGCCTGTTTTGGGACTCTGCAGAGAAAGTGTTTGCAGACTCCTGAATCCACACACGGGTTTAACTCTGGAAGTTGAGTGCACACATTGACAACCGTTCTGTTAGATAGCTGCGTTTTGGATTTAGAAGCAGATATTTCCCTGTGCTTACTGCTGTTTCTTCCATATGCCGGAAATGGGCTGAAAACGTCTGTTTTGGGACTCTGCAGAGAAAGTGTTTGCAGACTGCTGGATCCACACACGGGGTTAAGTCTGGAAGTTGAGTGCACACATTGACAACCATTCTGTTAGATAGCTGCGTTTTGGATTTAGAAGCAGATATTTCCCTGTGCTTACTGCTGTTTCTTCCTTATGCCGGTAATGGGCTGAAAACGCCTGTTTTGGAACTCTGCAGAGAAAGTGTTTGCAGACTGCTGAATCCACAAACGGGTTTAACTCTGGAAGTTGAGTGCACACATTGACAACCGTTCTGTTAGATAGGTGCGTTTTGGATTTAGAAGCAGATATTTCCCTGTGCTTACTGCTGTTTCTTCCATATGCCGGTAATGGGCTGAAAACGCCTGTTTTGGGACTCTGCAGAGAAAGTGTTTGCAGACTGCTGAATCCACACACGGGTTTAACTCTGGAAGTTGAGTGCACACATTGACAACCGTTCTGTTAGATAGCTGCGTTTTGGATTTAGAAGCAGATATTTCCCTGTGCTTACTGCTGTTTCTTCCATATGCCGGTAATGGGCTGAAAACGCCTGTTTTGGGACTCTGCAGAGAAAGTGTTTGCAGACTGCTGAATCCACACACGGTGTTAACTCTGGAAGTTGAGTGCACACATTGACAACCGTTCTGTTAGATAGCTGCGTTTTGGATTTAGAAGCAGATATTTCCCTGTGCTTACTGCTGTTTCTTCCTTATACCGGTAATGGGCTGAAAACGCCTGTTTTGGGACTCTGCAGAGAAAGTGTTTGCAGACTGCTGAATCCACACACTGGTTTAACATTGGAAGTTGAGTGCACACATTGACAACCGTTCTGTTAGATAGCTGCGTTTGGGTTTTAGAAGCAGATATTTCACTGTGCTTACTGCTGTTTCTTCCATATGCCGGTAATGGGCTGAAAACGCCTGTTTTGGGACTCTGCAGAGAAAATGTTTGCAGACTGCTGAATCCACCCACGGGTTGAACTCTGGAAGGTGAGTGCACACATTGACAACCGTTCTGTTAGATAGCTGCGTTTTGGATTTAGAAGCAGATATTTCCCTGTGATTACAGCTGTTTCTTCCATATGCCGGTAATGGGCTGAAAACGCCTGTTTTGGGACTCTGCAGAGAAAGTGTTTGCAGACTGCTGAATCCACACACGGGTTTACCTCTGGAAGTTGAGTGCACACATTGACAACCGTTCTGTTAGATAGCTGCGTTTTGGATTTAGAAGCAGATATTTCCCTATGCTTGCTGCTGTTTCTTCCATATGCCGGTAATGGGCTGAAAACGCCTGTTTTGCGACTCTGCAGAGAAAGTATTTGCAGACTGCTGAATCCACACACGGGTTGAACTCTGGAAGTTGAGTGCACACATTGACAACCGTTCTGTTAGATAGCTGCGTTTTGGATTTAGAAGCAGATATTTCCCTGTGCTTACTGCTGTTTCTTCCATATGCCGGTAATCGACTGAAAACGCCTGTTTTGGGACTCTGCAGAGAAAGTGTTTGCAGACTGCTGAATCCACACACGGGTTTAACTCTGGAAGTTGAGTGCACACATTGACAACAGTTCGTAAGATAGCTGCGTTTTGGATTTAGAAGCAGATATTCCCCTGTGCTTACTGCTGTTTCTTCCATATGCCGGTAATGGGCTGAAAACGCCTGTTTTGGGACTCTGCTGAGAAACTATTTGCAAACTGCTGAATCCACACACCCGTTGAATTCTGGAAGTTGAGTGCACACTTTGACAACCGTTCTGTTAGATAGCTGCGTTTTGGATTTAGAAGCAGATATTTCCCTGTGCTTACTGCTGTTTCTTCCATATGCCGGTAATGGGCTGAAAACGCCAGTTTTGGGACTCTGCAGAGAAAGTGTTTGCAGACTGCTGAATCCACACACGGGTTGAACTCTGGAAGTTGAGTGCACACATTGACAACAGTTCGTTAGATAGCTGCGTTTTGGATTTAGAAGCAGATATTCCCCTGTGCTTACTGCTGTTTCTTCCATATGCCGGTAATGGGCTGAAAACGCCTGTTTTGGGACTCTGCTGAGAAACTATTTGCAAACTGCTGAATCCACACACCCGTTGAATTCTGGAAGTTGAGTGCACACATTGACAACCGTTCTGTTAGATAGCTGCGTTTTGGATTTAGAAGCAGATATTTCCCTGTGCTTACTGCTGTTTCTTCCATATGCCGGTAATGGGCTGAAAATGCCTGTTTTGAGATTCTGCAGAGAAAGTGTTTGCGGACTGCTGAATCCACACACGGGTTTAACTCTGGAAGTTGAGTGCACACATTGACAACCGTTCTGTTAGATAGCTGCGTTTTGGATTTAGAAGCAGATATTTCCCTGTGCTTACTGCTGTTTCTACCATATGCCGGTAATGGGCTGAAAACGCCTGTTTTGGGACTCTGCAGAGAAAGTGATTGCAGACTGCTGAATCCACACATGGGTTTAACTCTGGAAGTTGAGTACACATATTGACAACCGTTCTGTTATATAGCTCCGTTTTGGATTTAGAAGCAGATATTTCCCTGTGCTTACTGCTGTTTCTTCCATATGCCGGTAATGGGCTGAAAACGCCTGTTTTGGGACTCTGCAGAGAAAGTGTTTGCAGACTGCTGAATCCACACACGGGTTGAACTCTGGAAGTTGAGTGCACACATTGACAACCGTTCTGTTAGATAGCTGCGTTTTGGATTTAGAAGCAGATATTTCCCTGTGCTTACTGCTGTTTCTTCCATATGCCGGTAATGGGCTGAAAACGTCTGTTTTGGGACTCTGCAGAGAAAGTATTTGCAGACTGCTGAATCCACACACGGGTTTAACTCTGGAAGTTGAGTGCACACATTGACAACCGTTCTGTTAGATAGCTGCGTTTTGGATTTAGATGCAGATATTTCCCTGTGCTTACTGCTGTTTCTTCCATATGCCGGTAATGGGCTGAAAACGCCTGTTTTGGGACTCTGCAGAGAAAGTGTTTGCAGACTGCTGAATCCACACACGGGTTGAACTCTGGAAGGTGAGTGCACACATTGACAACCGTTCTGTTAGATAGGTGCGTTTTGGATTTAGAAGCAGATATTTCCCTGTGCTTGCTGCTGTTCCTTCCATATGCCGGTAATGGGCTGAAAACGCCTGTTTTGCGACTCTGCAGAGAAAGTATTTGCAGACTGCTGAATCCACACACGGGTTGAACTCTGGAAGTTGAGTGCACACATTGACAACCGTTCTGTTAGATAGCTGCGTTTTGGATTTAGAAGCAGATATTTCCCTGTGCTTACTGCTGTTTCTTCCATATGCCGGTAATGGGCTGAAAACGCCTGTTTTGGGACTCTGCAGAGAAAGTATTTGCTGACTGCTGAATCCACACACGGGTTGAACTCTGGAAGTTGAGTGCACACATTGACAACAGTTCGTTAGATAGCTGCGTTTTGGATTTAGAAGCAGATATTCCCCTGTGCTTACTGCTGTTTCTTCCATATGCCGGTAATGGGCTGAAAACGCCTGTTTTGGGACTCTGCTGAGAAACAATTTGCAAACTGCTGAATCCACACACCCGTTGAATTCTGGAAGTTGAGTGCACACATTGACAGCAGTTCTGTTAGATGGCTGCGTTTTGGATTTAGAAGCAGATATTTCCCTGTGCTTACTGCTGTTTCTTCCATATGCCAGTTATGGGCTGAAAACGCCTGTTTTGGGACTCTGCAGAGAAAGTGTTTGCAGACTGCTGAATCCACACACGGGTTGAACTCTGGAAGTTGAGTGCACACATTGACAACCGTCCTGTTAGAAAGCTGCGTTTTGGATTTAGAAGCAGATATTTCCCTGTGCTTACTGGTGTTTCTTCCTTATGCCGGTAATGGGCTGAAAACGCCTGTTTTGGGACTCTGCAGAGAAAGTGTTTGCAGACTGCTGAATCCACACATGGGTTTAACTCTGGAAGTTGAGTACACATATTGACAACCGTTCTGTTATATAGCTGCGTTTTGGATTTAGAAGCAGATATTTCCCTGTGCTTACTGCTGTTTCTTCCATATGCCGGTAATGGGCTGAAAACGCCTGTTTTGGGACTCTGCAGAGAAAGTGTTTGCAGACTGCTGAATCCACACACGGGTTGAACTCTGGAAGTTGAGTGCACACATTGACAACCGTTCTGTTAGATAGCTGCGTTTTGGATTTAGAAGCAGATATTTCCCTGTGCTTACTGCTGTTTCTTCGCCATGCGGGTAATGGGCTGAAAACGCCTGTTTTGGGACTCTGCAGAGAAAGTGTTTGCAGACTGCTGAATCCACACACGGGTTTAACTCTGGAAGTTGAGTGCACACATTGACAACTGTTCTGTTAGATAGCTGCGTTTTGGATTTAGATGCAGATATTTCCCTGTGCTTACTGGTGTTTCTTCCATATGCCGGTAATGGGCTGAAAACGCCTGTTTTGGGACTCTGCAGAGAAAGTGTTTGCAGACTGCTGAATCCACACACGGGATGAACTCTGGAAGGTGAGTGCACACATTGACAACCGTTCTGTTAGATAGCTGCGTTTTGGATTTAGAAGCAGATATTTCCCTGTGCTTGCTGCTGTTCCTTCCATATGCCGGTAATGGGCTGAAAACGCCTGTTTTGCGACTCTGCAGAGAAAGTATTTGCAGACTGCTGAATCCACACACGGGTTGAACTCTGGAAGTTGAGTGCACACATTGACAACCGTTCTGTTAGATAGCTGCGTTTTGGATTTAGAAGCAGATATTTCCCTGTGCTTACTGCTGTTTCTTCCATATGCCGGTAATGGGCTGAAAACGCCTGTTTTGGGACTCTGCAGAGAAAGTGTTTGCTGACTGCTGAATCCACACACGGGTTGAACTCTGGAAGTTGAGTGCACACATTGACAACAGTTCGTTAGATAGCTGCGTTTTGGATTTAGAAGCAGATATTCCCCTGTGCTTACTGCTGTTTCTTCCATATGCCGGTAATGGGCTGAAAACGCCTGTTTTGGGACTCTGCTGAGAAAGAATTTGCAAACTGCTGAATCCACACACCCGTTGAATTCTGGAAGTTGAGTGCACACATTGACAGCAGTTCTGTTAGATGGCTGCCTTTTGGATTTAGAAGCAGATATTTCCCTGTGCTTACTGCTGTTTCTTCCATATGCCAGTAATGGGCTGAAAACGCCTGTTTGGGGACTCTGCAGAGAAAGTGTTTGCAGACTGCTGAATCCACACACGGGTTTAACTCTGGAAGTTGAGTGTACACATTGACAACCGTTCTGTTAGATAGCTGCGTTTTGGATTTATAAGCAGCTATTTCCCTGTGCTTACTGCTGTTTCTTCCTTATGCCGGTAATGGGCTGAAAACGCCTGTTTTGGGACTCTGCAGAGAAAGTGTTTGCAGACTGCTGAATCCACACATGGGTTGAACTCTGAAAGTTGAGTACACATATTGACAACCGTTCTGTTAGATAGCTGCGTTTTGGATTTAGAAGCAGATATTTCCCTGTGCTTACTGCTGTTTCTTCCATATGCCGGTAAGGGATGAAAACGCCTGTTTTGGGACTCTGCAGAGAAAGTGTTTGCAGACTGCTGAATCCACACACGGGTTGAACTCTGGAAGTTGAGTGCACACATTGACAACCGTTCTGTTAGGTAGCTGCGTTTTGGATTTAGAAGCAGATATTTCCCTGTGCTTACTGCTGTTTCTTCCCCATGCGGGTAATGGGCTGAAAACGCCTGTTTTGGGACTCTGCAGAGAAAGTGTTTGCAGACTGCTGAATCCACACACGGGTTGAACTCTGGAAGTTGAGTGCACACATTGACAACAGTTCGTTAGATAGCTGCGTTTTGGATTTAGAAGCAGATATTCCCCTGTGCTTACTGCTGTTTCTTCCATATGCCGGTAATGGGCTGAAAACGCCTGTTTTGGGACTCTGCAGAGAAAGTGTTTGCAGACTGCTGAATCCACAAACGGGTTGAACTCTGGAAGTTGAGTGCACACATTGACAACCGCTCTGTTAGATAGCTGCATTTTGGATTTAGAAGCAGATATTTCCCTGTGCTTACTGCTGTTTCTTCCACATGCCGGTAATGGGCTGAAAACGCCTGTTTTGGGACTCTGCAGAGAAAGTGTTTGCAGACTGCTGAATCCACACACGGGGTTAACTCTGGAAGTTGAGTGCACACATTGACAACCGTTCTGTTAGATAGCTGCGTTTTGGATTTAGAAGCAGATATTTCCCTGTGCTTACTGCTGTTTCTTCCATATGCCGGTAATGGGCTGAAAACGCCTGTTTTGGGACTCTGCAGAGAAAGTGTTTGCAGACTGCTGAATCCACACACGGGTTGAACTCTGGAAGTTGAGTGCACACATTGACAACAGTTCGTTAGATAGCTGCGTTTTGGATTTAGAAGCAGATATTCCCCTGTGCTTACTGCTGTTTCTTCCATATGCCGGTAATGGGCTGAAAACGCCTGTTTTGGGACTCTGCTGAGAAACTATTTGCAAACTGCTGAATCCACACACCCATTGAATTCTGGAAGTTGAGTGCACACATTGACAACCGTTCTGTTAGATAGCTGCGTTTTGGATTTAGAAGCAGATATTTCCCTGTGCTTACTGCTGTTTCTTCCCCATGTGGGTAATGGGCTGAAAACGCCTGTTTTGGGACTCTGCAGAGAAAGTATTTGCAGACTGCTGAATCCACACACGGGTTTAACTCTGGAAGTTGAGTGCACACTTTGACAACCGTTCTGATAGATAGCTGCGTTTTGGATTTAGATGCAGATATTTCCCTGTGCTTACGGCTGTTTCTTCCATATGCCGGTAATGGGCTGAAAACGCCTGTTTTGGGACTCTGCAGAGAAAGTGTTTGCAGACTGCTGAATCCACACACGGGTTGAACTCTGGAAGGTGAGTGCACACATTGACAACCGTTCTGTTAGATAGCTGCGTTTTGGATTTAGAAGCAGATATTTCCCTGTGCTTACTGCTGTTTCTTCCATATGCCGGTAATCGGCTGAAAACGCCTGTTTTGGGACTCTGCAGAGAAAGTGTTTGCTGACTGCTGAATCCACACACGGGTTTAACTCTGGAAGTTGAGTGCACACATTGACAACAGTTCGTTAGATAGCTGCGTTTTGGATTTAGAAGCAGATATTCCCCTGTGCTTACTGCTGTTTCTTCCATATGCCGGTAATGGGCTGAAAACGCCTGTTTTGGGACTCTGCTGAGAAACTATTTGCAAACTGCTGAATCCACACACCCGTTGAATTCTGGAAGTTGAGTGCACACATTGACAACAGTTCTGTTAGATGGCTGCGTTTTGGATTTAGAAGCAGATATTTCCCTGTGCTTACTGCTGTTTCTTCCATATGCCAGTAATGGGCTGAAAACGCCTGTTTTGGGACTCTGCAGAGAAAGTGTTTGCAGACTGCTGAATCCACACACGGGTTTAACTCTGGAAGTTGAGTGCACACATTGACAACCGTTCTGTTAGATAGCTGCGTTTTGGATTTAGAAGCAGATATTTCCCTGTGCTTACTGCTGCTTCTTCCTTATGCCGGTAATGGGCTGAAAACGCCTGTTTTGGGACTCTGCAGAGAAAGTGTTTGCAGACTGCTGAATCCACACATGGGTTTAACTCTGGAAGTTGAGTACACATATTGACAACCGTTCTGTTATATAGCTGCGTTTTGGATTTAGAAGCAGATATTTCCCTGTGCTTACTGCTGTTTCTTCCATATGCCGGTAATGGGCTGAAAACGCCTGTTTTGGGACTCTGCAGAGAAAGTGTTTGCAGACTGCTGAATCCACACACGGGTTGAACTCTGGAAGTTGAGTGCGCACATTGACAACCGTTCTGTTAGATAGCTGCGTTTTGGATTTAGAAGCAGATATTTCCCTGTGCTTACTGCTGTTTCTTCTCCATGCGGGTAATGGGCTGAAAACGCCTGTTTTGGGACTCTGCAGAGAAAGTGTTTGCAGACTGCTGAATCCACACACGGGTTTAACTCTGGAAGTTGAGTGCACACATTGACAACCGTTCTGTTAGATAGCTGCGTTTTGGATTTAGATGCAGATATTTCCCTGTGCTTACTGCTGTTTCTTCCATATGCCGGTAATGGGCTGAAAACGCCTGTTTTGTGACTCTGCAGAGAAAGTGTTTGCAGACTGCTGAATCCACACACGGGTTTAACTCTGCAAGTTGAGTGCACACATTGACAACCGTTCTGTTAGATAGCTGCGTTTTGGATTTAGAAGCAGATAATTCCCTGTGCTTACTGATGTTTCTTCCATATGCCGGTAATGGGCTGAAAACGCCTGTTTTGGGAGTCTGCAGAGAAAGTGTTTGCAGACTGCTGAATCCACACACGGGTTTACTTCTGGAAGGTGAGTGCACACATTGAGAACCGTTCTGTTAGATAGCTGGGTTTTGGTTTTAGA
The DNA here is from genome assembly GCF_030222135.1 of Aotus nancymaae. NCBI lineage: Eukaryota > Metazoa > Chordata > Mammalia > Primates > Aotidae > Aotus > Aotus nancymaae. Next base: position 169,876 of record NW_026989154.1, read on the forward strand.
AGCAGATATTTCCCTGTGCTTACTGCTGTTTCTTCCACATGCCGGTAGTGAGCTGAAAATGCCTGTTTTGGGACTCTGCAGAGAAAGTGTTTGCAGACTGTTGAAACCACATACGGGTTTAACTCTGGAAGTTGAGGGCACACATTGACAACCGTTCTGTTAGATAGCTGCGTTTTGGATTTAGAAGCAGATATTTCCCTGTGCTTACTGCTGTTTCTTCCATATGCCGGTAATGGGCTGAAAACGCCTGTTTTGGGACTCTGCAGAGAAAGTGTTTGCAGACTGCTGAATCCACACACGGGTTTAACTCTGGAAGTTGAGTGCACACATTGACAACCGTTCTGTTAGAGAGCTGCGTTTTGGATTTAGAAACAGATATTTCCCTGTGCTTACTGCTGTTTCTTCCATATGCCGGTAATGGGCTGAAAACGCCTGTTTTGGGACTCTGCAGAGAAACTGTTTGCAGACTGCTGAATCCACACACGGGTTTAACTCTGGAAGTTGAGTGCACACATTGACAACCGTTCTGTTAGATAGCTGCGTTTTGGATTTAGAAGCAGATATTTCCCTGTGCTTACAGCTGTTTCTTCCATATGCCGGTAATGGGCTGAAAATGACTGTTTTGGGACTCTGCAGAGAAAGTGTTTGCAGACTGTTGAAACCACACACGGGTTTAACTCTGGAAGTTGAGTGCACACATTGACAACCGTTCTGTTAGATAGCTGCGTTTTGGATTTAGAAGCAATTATTTCCCTGTGCTTACTGCTGTTTCTTCCATATGCCGGTAATGGGCTGAAAACGCCTGTTTTGGGACTCTGCAGAGAAAGTGTTTGCAGACTGCTGAATCCACACACGGGTTGAACTCTGGAAGTTGAGTGCACACATTGACAACCGTACTGTTAGATAGCTGCGTTTTGGATTTAGAAGCAGATATTTCCCTGTGCTTACTGCTGTTTCTTCCATATGCCGGTAATGGGCTGAAAACGCCTGTTTTGGGACTCTGCAGAGAAAGTGTTTGCAGACTGCTGAATCCACACACGGGTTGAACTCTGGAAGGTGAGTGCACACATTGACAACCGTTCTGTTAGATAGCTGCGTTTTGGATTTAGAAGCAGGTATTTCCCTGTGCTTGCTGCTATTTCTTCCATATGCCGGTAATGGGCTGAAAACGCCTGTTTTGCGACTCTGCAGAGAAAGTGTTTGCAGACTGCTGAATCCACACACGGGGTTAACTCTGGAAGTTGAGTGCACACATTGACAACCGTTCTGTTAGATAGCTGTGTTTTGGATTTAGAAGCAGATATTTCCCTGTGCTTACTGCTGTTTCTTCCATATGCCGGTAATGGGCTGAAAACGCCTGTTTTGGGACTCTGCAGAGAAACTGTTTGCAGACTGCTGAATCCACACACGGGTTGAACTCTGGAAGTTGAGTGCACACATTGACAACAGATCGTTAGATAGCTGCGTTTTGGATTTAGAAGCAGATATTCCCCTGTGCTTACTGCTGTTTCTTCCATATGCCGGTAATGGGCTGAAAACGCCTGTTTTGGGACTCTGCTGAGAAACTATTTGCAAACTGCTGAATCCACACACCCGTTGAATTCTGGAAGTTGAGTGCACACTTTGACAACCGTTCTGTTAGATAGCTGCGTTTTGGATTTAGAAGCATATATTTCCCTGTGCTTACTGCTGTTTCTTCCATATGTCGGTAATGGGCTGAAAACGCCTGTTTGGGGACCCTGCAGAGAAAGTGTTTGCAGACTGCTGAATCCGCACACGGGTTGAACTCTGGAAGTTGAGTGCACACATTGACAACCGTTCTGTTAGATAGCTGCGTTTTGGATTTAGAAGCAGATATTTCCCTGTGCTTACTGCTGTTTCTTCCATATGCCGGTAATGGGCTGAAAACGCCTGTTTTGGGACTCTGCAGAGAAAGTGTTTGCAGACTCCTGAATCCACACACGGGTTTAACTCTGGAAGTTGAGTGCACACATTGACATCCGTTCTGTTAGATAGCTGCGTTTTGGATTTAGAAGCAGATATTTCCCTGTGCTTACTGCTGTTTCTTCCATATGCCGGAAATGGCCTGAAAACGTCTGTTTTGGGACTCTGCAGAGAAAGTGTTTGCAGACTGCTGGATCCACACACGGGGTTAAGTCTGGAAGTTGAGTGCACACATTGACAACCATTCTGTTAGATAGCTGCGTTTTGGATTTAGAAGCAGATATTTCCCTGTGCTTACTGCTGTTTCTTCCTTATGCCGGTAATGGGCTGAAAACGCCTGTTTTGGAACTCTGCAGAGAAAGTGTTTGCAGACTGCTGAATCCACAAACGGGTTTAACTCTGGAAGTTGAGTGCACACATTGACAACCGTTCTGTTAGATAGGTGCGTTTTGGATTTAGAAGCAGATATTTCCCTGTGCTTACTGCTGTTTCTTCCATATGCCGGTAAAGGGCTGAAAACGCCTGTTTTGGGACTCTGCAGAGAAAGTGTTTGCAGACTGCTGAATCCACACACGGGTTTAACTCTGGAAGTTGAGTGCACACATTGACAACCGTTCTGTTAGATAGCTGCGTTTTGGATTTAGAAGCAGATATTTCCCTGTGCTTACTGCTGTTTCTTCCATATGCCGGTAATGGGCTGAAAACGCCTGTGTTGGGACTCTGCAGAGAAAGTGTTTGCAGACTGCTGAATCCACACACGGGTTGAACTCTGGAAGTTGAGTGCACACATTGACAACCGTTCTTTTAGACAGCTGCGTTTTGGATTTAGAAGCAGATATTTCCCTGTGCTTACTGCTGTTTCTTCCATATGCCGGTAATGGGCTGAAAACGCCTGTTTTGGGACTCTGCAGAGAAAGTGTTTGCAGACTGCTGAATCCACACACGGGTTTACCTCTGGAAGTTGAGTGCACACATTGACAACCGTTCTGTTAGATAGCTGCGTTTTGGATTTAGAAGCAGATATTTCCCTGTGCTTACTGCTGTTTCTACCATATGCCGGTAATGGGCTGAAAACGCCTGTTTTGGGACTCTGCAGAGAAAGTGATTGCAGACTGCTGAATCCACACATGGGTTTAACTCTGGAAGTTGAGTACACATATTGACAACCGTTCTGTTATATAGCTGCGTTTTGGATTTAGAAGCAGATATTTCCCTGTGCTTACTGCTGTTTCTTCCATATGCCGGTAATGGGCTGAAAACGCCTGTTTTGGGACTCTGCAGAGAAAGTGTTTGCAGACTGCTGAATCCACACACGGGTTGAACTCTGGAAGTTGAGTGCACACATTGACAACCGTTCTGTTAGATAGCTGCGTTTTGGATTTAGAAGCAGATATTTCCCTGTGCTTACTGCTGTTTCTTCCATATGCCGGTAATGGGCTGAAAACGCCTGTTTTGGGACTCTGCAGAGAAAGTATTTGCAGACTGCTGAATCCACACACGGGTTTAACTCTGGAAGTTGAGTGCACACATTGACAACCGTTCTGTTAGATAGCTGCGTTTTGGATTTAGATGCAGATATTTCCCTGTGCTTACTGCTGTTTCTTCCATATGCCGGTAATGGGCTGAAAACGCCTGTTTTGGGACTCTGCAGAGAAAGTGTTTGCAGACTGCTGAATCCACACACGGGTTGAACTCTGGAAGGTGAGTGCACACATTGACAACCGTTCTATTAGATAGGTGCGTTTTGGATTTAGAAGCAGATATTTCCCTGTGCTTGCTGCTGTTCCTTCCATATGCCGGTATTGGGCTGAAAACGCCTGTTTTGCGACTCTGCAGAGAAAGTATTTGCAGACTGCTGAATCCACACACGGGTTGAACTCTGGAAGTTGAGTGCACACATTGACAACCGTTCTGTTAGATAGCTGCGTTTTGGATTTAGAAGCAGATATTTCCCTGTGCTTACTGCTGTTTCTTCCATATGCCGGTAATGGGCTGAAAACGCCTGTTTTGGGACTCTGCAGAGAAAGTATTTGCTGACTGCTGAATCCACACACGGGTTGAACTCTGGAAGTTGAGTGCACACATTGACAACAGTTCGTTAGATAGCTGCGTTTTGGATTTAGAAGCAGATATTCCCCTGTGCTTACTGCTGTTTCTTCCATATGCCGGTAATGGGCTGAAAACGCCTGTTTTGGGACTCTGCTGAGAAACAATTTGCAAACTGCTGAATCCACACACCCGTTGAATTCTAGAAGTTGAGTGCACACATTGACAGCAGTTCTGTTAGATGGCTGCGTTTTGGATTTAGAAGCAGATATTTCCCTGTGCTTACTGCTGTTTCTTCCTTATGCCGGTAATGGGCTGAAAACGCCTGTTTTGGGACTCTGCAGAGAAAGTGTTTGCAGACTGCTGAATCCACACACGGGATGAACTCTGGAAGTTGAGTGCACACATTGACAACCGTTCTGTTAGATAGCTGCGTTTTGGATTTATAAGCAGATATTTCCCTGTGCTTACTGCTGTTTCTTCCTTATGCCGGTAATGGGCTGAAAACGCCTGTTTTGGGACTCTGCAGAGAAAGTGTTTGCAGACTGCTGAATCCACACATGGGTTGAACTCTGGAAGTTGAGTACACATATTGACAACCGTTCTGTTAGATAGCTGCGTTTTGGATTTAGAAGCAGATATTTCCCTGTGCTTACTGCTGTTTCTTCCATATGCCGGTAATGGGATGAAAACGCCTGTTTTGGGACTCTGCAGAGAAAGTGTTTGCAGACTGCTGAATCCACACACGGGTTGAACTCTGGAAGTTGAGTGCACACATTGACAACCGTTCTGTTAGGTAGCTGCGTTTTGGATTTAGAAGCAGATATTTCCCTGTGCTTACTGCTGTTTCTTCCCCATGCGGGTAATGGGCTGAAAACGCCTGTTTTGGGACTCTGCAGAGAAAGTGTTTGCAGACTGCTGAATCCACACACGGGTTGAACTCTGGAAGTTGAGTGCACACATTGACAACAGTTCGTTAGATAGCTGCGTTTTGCATTTAGAAGCAGATATTCCCCTGTGCTTACTGCTGTTTCTTCCATATGCCGGTAATGGGCTGAAAACGCCTGTTTTGGGACTCTGCAGAGAAAGTGTTTGCAGACTGCTGAATCCACAAACGGGTTGAACTCTGGAAGTTGAGTGCACACATTGACAACCGCTCTGTTAGATAGCTGCATTTTGGATTTAGAAGCAGATATTTCCCTGTGCTTACTGCTGTTTCTTCCACATGCCGGTAATGGGCTGAAAACGCCTGTTTTGGGACTCTGCAGAGAAAGTGTTTGCAGACTGCTGAATCCACACACGGGGTTAACTCTGGAAGTTGAGTGCACACATTGACAACCGTTCTGTTAGATAGCTGCGTTTTGGATTTAGAAGCAGATATTTCCCTGTGCTTACTGCTGTTTCTTCCATATGCCGGTAATGGGCTGAAAACGCCTGTTTTGGGACTCTGCAGAGAAAGTGTTTGCAGACTGCTGAATCCACACACGGGTTGAACTCTGGAAGTTGAGTGCACACATTGACAACACTTCGTTAGATAGCTGCGTTTTGGATTTAGAAGCAGATATTCCCCTGTGCTTACTGCTGTTTCTTCCATATGCCGGTAATGGGCTGAAAACGCCTGTTTTGGGACTCTGCTGAGAAACTATTTGCAAACTGCTGAATCCACACACCCATTGAATTCTGGAAGTTGAGTGCACACATTGACAACCGTTCTGTTAGATAGCTGCGTTTTGGATTTAGAAGCAGATATTTCCCTGTGCTTACTGCTGTTTCTTCCCCATGTGGGTAATGGGCTGAAAACGCCTGTTTTGGGACTCTGCAGAGAAAGTATTTGCAGACTGCTGAATCCACACACGGGTTTAACTCTGGAAGTTGAGTGCACACTTTGACAACCGTTCTGATAGATAGCTGCGTTTTGGATTTAGATGCAGATATTTCCCTGTGCTTACTGCTGTTTCTTCCATATGCCGGTAATGGGCTGAAAACGCCTGTTTTGGGACTCTGCAGAGAAAGTGTTTGCAGACTGCTGAATCCACACACGGGTTGAACTCTGGAAGGTGAGTGCACACATTGACAACCGTTCTGTTAGATAGCTGCGTTTTGGATTTAGAAGCAGATATTTCCCTGTGCTTACTGCTGTTTCTTCCATATGCCGGTAATGGGCTGAAAACGCCTGTTTTGGGACTCTGCAGAGAAAGTGTTTGCTGACTGCTGAATCCACACACGGGTTGAACTCTGGAAGTTGAGTGCACACATTGACAACAGTTCGTTAGATAGCTGCGTTTTGGATTTAGAAGCAGATATTCCCCTGTGCTTACTGCTGTTTCTTCCATATGCCGGTAATGGGCTGAAAACGCCTGTTTTGGGACTCTGCTGAGAAACTATTTGCAAACTGCTGAGTCCACACACCCGTTGAATTCTGGAAGTTGAGTGCACACATTGACAACAGTTCTGTTAGATGGCTGCGTTTTGGATTTAGAAGCAGATATTTCCCTGTGCTTACTGCTGTTTCTTCCATATGCCAGTAATGGGTTGAAAACGCCTGTTTTGGGACTCTGCAGAGAAAGTGTTTGCAGACTGCTGAATCCACACACGGGTTTAACTCTGGAAGTTGAGTGCACACATTGACAACCGTTCTGTTAGATAGCTGCGTTTTGGATTTAGAAGCAGATATTTCCCTGTGCTTACTGCTGTTTCTTCCTTATGCCGGTAATGGGCTGAAAACGCCTGTTTTGGGACTCTGCAGAGAAAGTGTTTGCAGACTGCTGAATCCACACATGGGTTTAACTCTGGAAGTTGAGTACACATATTGACAACCGTTCTGTTAGATAGCTGCGTTTTGGATTTAGAAGCAGATATTTCCCTGTGCTTACTGCTGTTTCTTCCATATGCCGGTAATGGGCTGAAAACGCCTGTTTTGGGACTCTGCAGAGAAAGTGTTTGCAGACTGCTGAATCCACACACGGGTTGAACTCTGGAAGTTGAGTGCACACATTGACAACCGTTCTGTTAGATAGCTGCGTTTTGGATTTAGAAGCAGATATTTCCCTGTGCTTACTGCTGTTTCTTCCCCATGCGGGTAATGGGCTGAAAACGCCTGTTTTGGGACTCTGCAGAGAAAGTGTTTGCAGACTGCTGAATCCACACACGGGTTTAACTCTGGAAGTTGAGTGCACACATTGACAACCGTTCTGTTAGATAGCTTCGTTTTGGATTTAGATGCAGATATTTCCCTGTGCTTACTGCTGTTTCTTCCATATGCCGGTAATGGGCTGAAAACGCCTGTTTTGTGACTCTGCAGAGAAAGTGTTTGCAGACTGCTGAATCCACACACGGGTTTAACTCTGCAAGTTGAGTGCACACATTGACAACCGTTCTGTTAGATAGCTGCGTTTTGGATTTAGAAGCAGATAATTCCCTGTGCTTACTGATGTTTCTTCCATATGCCGGTAATGGGCTGAAAACGCCTGTTTTGGGAGTCTGCAGAGAAAGTGTTTGCAGACTGCTGAATCCACACACGGGTTTACTTCTGGAAGGTGAGTGCACACATTGAGAACCGTTCTGTTAGATAGCTGGGTTTTGGTTTTAGAAGCAGATATTTCCCTGTGCTTACTGCTGTTTCTTCCACATGCCGGTAGTGAGCTGAAAATGCCTGTTTTGGGACTCTGCAGAGAAAGTGTTTGCAGACTGTTGAAACCACATACGGGTTTAACTCTGGAAGTTGAGGGCACACATTGACAACCGTTCTGTTAGATAGCTGCGTTTTGGATTTAGAAGCAGATATTTCCCTGTGCTTACTGCTGTTTCTTCCTTATGCCGGTAATGGGCTGAAAACGCCTGTTTTGGGACTCTGCAGAGAAAGTGTTTGCAGACTGCTGAATCCACACACGGGTTTAACTCTGGAAGTTGAGTGCACACATTGACAACCGTTCTGTTAGATAGCTGCGTTTTGGATTTAGAAGCAGATATTTCCCTGTGCTTACTGCTGTTTCTTCCATATGCCGGAAATGGGCTGAAAACGCCTGTTTTGGGACTCTGCAGAGAAAGTGTTTGCAGACTGCTGAATCCACAAACGGGTTGAACTCTGGAAGTTGAGTGCACACATTGACAACCGTTCTGTTAGATAGCTGCATTTTGGATTTAGAAGCAGATATTTCCCTGTGCTTACTGCTGTTTCTTCCACATGCCGGTAATGGGCTGAAAACGCCTGTTTTGGGACTCTGCAGAGAAAGTGTTTGCAGACTGCTGAATCCACCCACGGGTTGAACTCTGGAAGGTGAGTGCACACATTGACAACCGTTCTGTTATATAGCTGCGTTTTGGATTTAGAAGCAGATATTTCCCTGTGATTACAGCTGTTTCTTCCATATGCCGGTAATGGGCTGAAAACGCCTGTTTTGGGACTCTGCAGAGAAAGTGTTTGCAGACTGCTGAATCCACACACGGGTTTAACTCTGGAAGTTGAGTGCACACATTGACAACCGTTCTGTTAGATAGCTGCGTTTTGGATTTAGAAGCAGATATTTCCCTGTGCTTACTGCTGTTTCTTCCATATGCCGGTAATGGCCTGAAAACGCCTGTTTTGGGACTCTGCACAGAAATTGTTTGCAGACTGCTGAATCCACACACGGGTTGAACTCCGGAAGTTGAGTGCACACATTGACATCCGTTCTGTTAGATAGCTGCGTTTTGGATTTAGAAGCAGATATTTCCCTGTGCTTACTGCTGTTTCTTCCATATGCCGGTAATGGGCTGAAAACGCCTGTTTTGGGACTCTGCAGAGAAAGTGTTTCCAGACTGCTGAATCCACACACGGGTTTAACTCCGGAAGTTGAGTGCACACATTGACAACCGTTCTGTTAGATAGCTGCGTTTTGGATTTAGAAGCAGATATTTCCCTGTGCTTACTGCTGTTTCTTCCACATGCCGGTAATGGGCTGAAAACGCCTGTTTTGGGACTCTGCAGAGAAAGTGTTTGCAGACTGCTGAATCCACACACGGGTTTAACTCTGGAAGTTGAGTGCACACATTGACAACCGTTCTGTTAGTTAGCTGCGTTTTGGATTTAGAAGCAGATATTTCCCTGTGCTTACTGCTGTTTCTTCCATATGCCGGTAATGGGCTGAAAACGCCTGTTTTGGGACTCTGCAGAGAAAGTGTTTGCAGACTGCTGAATCCACAAACGGGTTGAACTCTGGAAGTTGAGTGCACACATTGACAACCGTTCTGTTAGATACCTGCATTTTGGATTTAGAAGCAGATATTTCCCTGTGCTTACTGCTGTTTCTTCCACATGCCGGTAATGGGCTGAAAACGCCTGTTTTGGGACTCTGCAGAGAAAGTGTTTGCAGACTGCTGAATCCACCCACGGGTTGAACTTTGGAAGGTGAGTGCACACATTGACAACCGTTCTGCTAGATAGCTGCGTTTTGGATTTAGAAGCAGATATTTCCCTGTGATTACAGCTGTTTCTTCCATATGCCGGTAATGGGCTGAAAACGCCTGTTTTGGGACTCTGCAGAGAAAGTGTTTGCAGACTGCTGAATCCACACACGGGTTTAACTCTGGAAGTTGAGTGCACACATTGACAACCGTTCTGTTAGATAGCTGCGTTTTGGATTTAGAAGCAGATATTTCCCTGTGCTTACTGCTGTTTCTTCCATATGCCGGTAATGGCCTGAAAACGCCTGTTTTGGGACTCTGCACAGAAATTGTTTGCAGACTGCTGAATCCACACACGGGTTGAACTCCGGAAGTTGAGTGCACACATTGACAACCGTTCTGTTAGATAGCTGCGTTTTGGATTTAGAAGCAGATATTTCCCTGTGCTTACTGCTGTTTCTTCCATATGCCGGTAATGGGCTGAAAACGCCTGTTTTGGGACTCTGCAGAGAAAGTGTTTGCAGACTGCTGAATCCACACACGGGTTTAACTCCGGAAGTTGAGTGCACACATTGACAACCGTTCTGTTAGATAGCTGCGTTTTGGATTTAGAAGCAGATATTTCCCTGTGCTTACTGCTGTTTCTTCCATATGCCGGTAATGGGCTGAAAACGCCTGTTTTGGGACTCTGCAGAGAAACTATTTGCAGACTGCTGAATCCACACACGGGTTGAACTCTGGAAGTTGAGTGCACACATTGACAACCGTTCTGTTAGATAGCTGCGTTTTGGATTTAGAAGCAGATATTTCCCTGTGCTTACTGCTGTTTCTTCCACATGCCGGTAATGGGCTGAAAACGCCTGTTTTGGGACTCTGCAGAGAAAGTGTTTGCAGACTGCTGAATCCACACACGGGTTTAACTTTGGAAGTTGAGTGCACACATTGACAACCGTTCTGTTAGATAGCTGCGTTTTGGATTTAGAAGCAGATATTTCCCTGTGCTTACTGCTGTTTCTTCCATATGCCGGTAATGGGCTGAAAACGCCTGTTTTGGGACTCTGCAGAGAAAGTGTTTGCAGACTGCTGAATCCACCCACGGGTTGAACTCTGGAAGGTGAGTGCACACATTGACAACCGTTCTGTTAGATAGCTGCGTTTTGGATTTAGAAGCAGATATTTCCCTGTGATTACAGCTGTTTCTTCCATATGCCGGTAATGGGCTGAAAACGCCTGTTTTGGGACTCTGCAGAGAAAGTGTTTGAAGACTGCTGAATCCACACACGGGTTTAACTCTGGAAGTTGAGTGCACACATTGACAACCGTTCTGTTAGATAGCTGCGTTTTGGATTTAGAAGCAGATATTTCCCTGTGCTTACTGCTGTTTCTTCCATATGCCGGTAATGGCCTGAAAAAGCCTGTTTTGGGACTCTGCACAGAAATTGTTTGCAGACTGCTGAATCCACACACGGGTTGAACTCCGGAAGTTGAGTGCACACATTGACAACCGTTCTGTTAGATAGCTGCGTTTTGGATTTAGAAGCAGATATTTCCCTGTGCTTACTGATGTTTCTTCCATATGCCGGTAATGGGCTGAAAACGCCTGTTTTGGGACTCTGTAGAGAAAGTGTTTGCAGACTGCTGAATCCACACACGGGTTTAACTCTGGAAGTTGAGTGCACACATTGACAGCCGTTCTGTTAGATAGCTGCGTTTTGGATTTAGAAGCAGATATTTCCCTGTGCTTACTGCTGTTTCTTCCATATGCCGGTAATGGGCTGAAAACGCCTGTTTTGGGACTCTGCAGAGAAAGTGTTTGCAGACTGCTGAATCCACAAACGGGTTGAACTCTGGAAGTTGAGTGCACACATTGACAACCGTTCTGTTAGATAGCTGCATTTTGGATTTAGAAGCAGATATTTCCCTGTGCTTACTGCTGTTTCTTCCACATGCCGGTAATGGGCTGAAAACGCCTGTTTTGGGACTCTGCAGAGAAAGTGTTTGCAGACTGCTGAATCCACACACGGGTTTAACTCTGGAAGTTGAGTGCACACATTGACAACCGTTCTGTTAGATAGCTGCGTTTTGGATTTAGAAGCAGATATTTCCCTGTGCTTGCTGCTGTTTCTTCCATATGCCGGTAATGGGCTGAAAACGCCTGTTTTGCGACTCTGCAGAGAAAGTATTTGCAGACTGCTGAATCCACACACGGGTTGAACTCTGGAAGTTGAGTGCACACATTGACAACCGTTCTGTTAGATAGCTGCGTTTTGGATTTAGAAGCAGATATTTCCCTGTGCTTACTGCTGTTTCTTCCATATGCCGGTAATCGGCTGAAAACGCCTGTTTTGGGACTCTGCAGAGAAAGTGTTTGCAGACTGCTGAATCCACACACGGGTTGAACTCTGGAAGGTGAGTGCACACATTGACAACCGTTCTGTTAGATAGTTGCGTTTTGGATTTAGAAGCAGATATTTCCCTGTGATTACAGCTGTTTCTTCCATATGCCGGTAATGGGCTGAAAACGCCTGTTTGGCGACTCTGCAGAGAAAGTATTTGCAGACTGCTGAATCCACACACGGGTTGAACTCTGGAAGGTGAGTGCACACATTGACAACCGTTCTGTTAGATAGCTGCGTTTTGGATTTAGAAGCAGATATTTCCCTGTGCTGACTGCTGTTTCTTCCATATGCCGGTAATGGGCTGAAAACGCCTGTTTTGGGACTCTGCAGAGAAAGTGTTTGCAGACTGCTGAATCCACACACGGGTTGAACTCTGAAAGTTGAGTGCACACATTGACAACAGTGCGTTAGATAGCTGCGTTTAGGATTTAGAAGCAGATATTCCCCTGTGCTTACTGCTGTTTCTTCCATATGCCGGTAATGGGCTGAAAACGCCTGTTTTGGGACTCTGCTGAGAAACTATTTGCAAACTGCTGAATCCACACACCCGTTGAATTCTGGAAGTTGAGTGCACACATTGACAACCGTTCTGTTAGATAGCTGCGTTTTGGATTTAGAAGCAGATATTTCCCGATGCTTACTGCTGTTTCTTCCATATGCCGGTAATGGGCTGAAAACGCCTGTTTTGGGACTCTGCAGAGAAACTATTTGCAGACTCCTGAATCCACACACGGGTTGAACTCTGGAAGTTGAGTGCACACATTGACAACCGTTCTGATAGATAGCTGCCTTTTGGATTTAAAAGCAGATATTTCCCTGTGCTTACTGCTGTTTCTTCCCTATGCCGGTAATGGGCTGAAAACGCCTGTTTTGGGACTCTGCAGAGAAAGTGTTTGCAGACCGCTGAATCCACACACGGGGTTAACTCTGGAAGTTGAGTGCACACATTGACAACCGTTCTGTTAGATAGCTGCGTTTTGGATTTAGAAGCAGATATTTCCCTGTGCTTACTGCTGTTTCTTCCATATGCCGGTAATGGACTGAAAACGCCTGTTTTGGGACTCTGCAGAGAAAGTGTTTGCAGACTGCTGAATCCACACACGGGTTTGACTCTGGAAGTTGAGTGCACACATTGACAACCGTTCTGTTAGAGAGCTGCGTTTTGGATTTAGAAGCAGATATTTCCCTGTGCTTACTGCTGTTTCTTCCATATGCCGGTAATGGGCTGAAAACGCCTGTTTTGGGACTCTGCAGAGAAAGTGTTTGCAGACTGCTGAATCCACACACGGGTTTAACTCTGGAAGTTGAGTGCACACATTGACAACCGTTCTGTTAGATAGCTGCGTTTTGGATTTAGAAGCAGATATTTCCCTGTGCTTACTGCTGTTTCTTCCATATGCCGGTAATGGGCTGAAAACGCCTGTTTTGGGACTCTGCAGAGAAATTATTTGCAGACTGCTGAATCCACACACGGGTTGAACTCTGGAAGTTGAGTGCACACATTGACAACCATTCTGTTAGATAGCTGCGTTTTGGATTAAGAAGCAAATATTTCCCTGTGCTTACTGCTGTTTCTTCCATATGTCGGTAATGGGCTGAAAACGCCTGTTTGGGGACCCTGCAGAGAAAGTGTTTGCAGACTGCTGAATCCGCACACGGGTTGAACTCTGGAAGTTGAGTGCACACATTGACAACCGTTCTGTTAGATAGCTGCGTTTTGGATTTAGAAGCAGATATTTCCCTGTGCTTACTGCTGTTTCTTCCATATGCCGGTAATGGGCTGAAAACGCCTGTTTTGGGACTCTGCAGAGAAAGTGTTTGCAGACTCCTGAATCCACACACGGGTTTAACTCTGGAAGTTGAGTGCACACATTGACAACCGTTCTGTTAGATAGCTGCGTTTTGGATTTAGAAGCAGATATTTCCCTGTGCTTACTGCTGTTTCTTCCATATGCCGGAAATGGGCTGAAAACGTCTGTTTTGGGACTCTGCAGAGAAAGTGTTTGCAGACTGCTGGATCCACACACGGGGTTAAGTCTGGAAGTTGAGTGCACACATTGACAACCATTCTGTTAGATAGCTGCGTTTTGGATTTAGAAGCAGATATTTCCCTGTGCTTACTGCTGTTTCTTCCTTATGCCGGTAATGGGCTGAAAACGCCTGTTTTGGAACTCTGCAGAGAAAGTGTTTGCAGACTGCTGAATCCACAAACGGGTTTAACTCTGGAAGTTGAGTGCACACATTGACAACCGTTCTGTTAGATAGGTGCGTTTTGGATTTAGAAGCAGATATTTCCCTGTGCTTACTGCTGTTTCTTCCATATGCCGGTAATGGGCTGAAAACGCCTGTTTTGGGACTCTGCAGAGAAAGTGTTTGCAGACTGCTGAATCCACACACGGGTTTAACTCTGGAAGTTGAGTGCACACATTGACAACCGTTCTGTTAGATAGCTGCGTTTTGGATTTAGAAGCAGATATTTCCCTGTGCTTACTGCTGTTTCTTCCATATGCCGGTAATGGGCTGAAAACGCCTGTTTTGGGACTCTGCAGAGAAAGTGTTTGCAGACTGCTGAATCCACACACGGGGTTAACTCTGGAAGTTGAGTGCACACATTGACAACCGTTCTGTTAGATAGCTGCGTTTTGGATTTAGAAGCAGATATTTCCCTGTGCTTACTGCTGTTTCTTCCTTATACCGGTAATGGGCTGAAAACGCCTGTTTTGGGACTCTGCAGAGAAAGTGTTTGCAGACTGCTGAATCCACACACTGGTTTAACATTGGAAGTTGAGTGCACACATTGACAACCGTTCTGTTAGATAGCTGCGTTTGGGTTTTAGAAGCAGATATTTCACTGTGCTTACTGCTGTTTCTTCCATATGCCGGTAATGGGCTGAAAACGCCTGTTTTGGGACTCTGCAGAGAAAATGTTTGCAGACTGCTGAATCCACCCACGGGTTGAACTCTGGAAGGTGAGTGCACACATTGACAACCGTTCTGTTAGATAGCTGCGTTTTGGATTTAGAAGCAGATATTTCCCTGTGATTACAGCTGTTTCTTCCATATGCCGGTAATGGGCTGAAAACGCCTGTTTTGGGACTCTGCAGAGAAAGTGTTTGCAGACTGCTGAATCCACACACGGGTTTACCTCTGGAAGTTGAGTGCACACATTGACAACCGTTCTGTTAGATAGGTGCGTTTTGGATTTAGAAGCAGATATTTCCCTATGCTTGCTGCTGTTTCTTCCATATGCCGGTAATGGGCTGAAAACGCCTGTTTTGCGACTCTGCAGAGAAAGTATTTGCAGACTGCTGAATCCACACACGGGTTGAACTCTGGAAGTTGAGTGCACACATTGACAACCGTTCTGTTAGATAGCTGCGTTTTGGATTTAGAAGCAGATATTTCCCTGTGCTTACTGCTGTTTCTTCCATATGCCGGTAATCGACTGAAAACGCCTGTTTTGGGACTCTGCAGAGAAAGTGTTTGCAGACTGCTGAATCCACACACGGGTTTAACTCTGGAAGTTGAGTGCACACATTGACAACAGTTCGTAAGATAGCTGCGTTTTGGATTTAGAAGCAGATATTCCCCTGTGCTTACTGCTGTTTCTTCCATATGCCGGTAATGGGCTGAAAACGCCTGTTTTGGGACTCTGCTGAGAAACTATTTGCAAACTGCTGAATCCACACACCCGTTGAATTCTGGAAGTTGAGTGCACACTTTGACAACCGTTCTGTTAGATAGCTGCGTTTTGGATTTAGAAGCAGATATTTCCCTGTGCTTACTGCTGTTTCTTCCATATGCCGGTAATGGGCTGAAAACGCCAGTTTTGGGACTCTGCAGAGAAAGTGTTTGCAGACTGCTGAATCCACACACGGGTTGAACTCTGGAAGTTGAGTGCACACATTGACAACAGTTCGTTAGATAGCTGCGTTTTGGATTTAGAAGCAGATATTCCCCTGTGCTTACTGCTGTTTCTTCCATATGCCGGTAATGGGCTGAAAACGCCTGTTTTGGGACTCTGCTGAGAAACAATTTGCAAACTGCTGAATCCACACACCCGTTGAATTCTGGAAGTTGAGTGCACACATTGACAGCAGTTCTGTTAGATGGCTGCGTTTTGGATTTAGAAGCAGATATTTCCCTGTGCTTACTGCTGTTTCTTCCATATGCCAGTTATGGGCTGAAAACGCCTGTTTTGGGACTCTGCAGAGAAAGTGTTTGCAGACTGCTGAATCCACACACGGGTTGAACTCTGGAAGTTGAGTGCACACATTGACAACCGTCCTGTTAGAAAGCTGCGTTTTGGATTTAGAAGCAGATATTTCCCTGTGCTTACTGGTGTTTCTTCCTTATGCCGGTAATGGGCTGAAAACGCCTGTTTTGGGACTCTGCAGAGAAAGTGTTTGCAGACTGCTGAATCCACACATGGGTTTAACTCTGGAAGTTGAGTACACATATTGACAACCGTTCTGTTATATAGCTGCGTTTTGGATTTAGAAGCAGATATTTCCCTGTGCTTACTGCTGTTTCTTCCATATGCCGGTAATCGGCTGAAAACGCCTGTTTTGGGACTCTGCAGAGAAAGTGTTTGCAGACTGCTGAATCCACACACGGGTTGAACTCTGGAAGGTGAGTGCACACATTGACAACCGTTCTGTTAGATAGTTGCGTTTTGGATTTAGAAGCAGATATTTCCCTGTGATTACAGCTGTTTCTTCCATATGCCGGTAATGGGCTGAAAACGCCTGTTTGGCGACTCTGCAGAGAAAGTATTTGCAGACTGCTGAATCCACACACGGGTTGAACTCTGGAAGGTGAGTGCACACATTGACAACCGTTCTGTTAGATAGCTGCGTTTTGGATTTAGAAGCAGATATTTCCCTGTGCTGACTGCTGTTTCTTCCATATGCCGGTAATGGGCTGAAAACGCCTGTTTTGGGACTCTGCAGAGAAAGTGTTTGCAGACTGCTGAATCCACACACGGGTTGAACTCTGAAAGTTGAGTGCACACATTGACAACAGTGCGTTAGATAGCTGCGTTTAGGATTTAGAAGCAGATATTCCCCTGTGCTTACTGCTGTTTCTTCCATATGCCGGTAATGGGCTGAAAACGCCTGTTTTGGGACTCTGCTGAGAAACTATTTGCAAACTGCTGAATCCACACACCCGTTGAATTCTGGAAGTTGAGTGCACACATTGACAACCGTTCTGTTAGATAGCTGCGTTTTGGATTTAGAAGCAGATATTTCCCGATGCTTACTGCTGTTTCTTCCATATGCCGGTAATGGGCTGAAAACGCCTGTTTTGGGACTCTGCAGAGAAACTATTTGAAGACTCCTGAATCCACACACGGGTTGAACTCTGGAAGTTGAGTGCACACATTGACAACCGTTCTGATAGATAGCTGCCTTTTGGATTTAAAAGCAGATATTTCCCTGTGCTTACTGCTGTTTCTTCCCTATGCCGGTAATGGGCTGAAAACGCCTGTTTTGGGACTCTGCAGAGAAAGTGTTTGCAGACCGCTGAATCCACACACGGGGTTAACTCTGGAAGTTGAGTGCACACATTGACAACCGTTCTGTTAGATAGCTGCGTTTTGGATTTAGAAGCAGATATTTCCCTGTGCTTACTGCTGTTTCTTCCATATGCCGGTAATGGACTGAAAACGCCTGTTTTGGGACTCTGCAGAGAAAGTGTTTGCAGACTGCTGAATCCACACACGGGTTTGACTCTGGAAGTTGAGTGCACACATTGACAACCGTTCTGTTAGAGAGCTGCGTTTTGGATTTAGAAGCAGATATTTCCCTGTGCTTACTGCTGTTTCTTCCATATGCCGGTAATGGGCTGAAAACGCCTGTTTTGGGACTCTGCAGAGAAAGTGTTTGCAGACTGCTGAATCCACACACGGGTTTAACTCTGGAAGTTGAGTGCACACATTGACAACCGTTCTGTTAGATAGCTGCGTTTTGGATTTAGAAGCAGATATTTCCCTGTGCTTACTGCTGTTTCTTCCATATGCCGGTAATGGGCTGAAAACGCCTGTTTTGGGACTCTGCAGAGAAATTATTTGCAGACTGCTGAATCCACACACGGGTTGAACTCTGGAAGTTGAGTGCACACATTGACAACCATTCTGTTAGATAGCTGCGTTTTGGATTAAGAAGCAAATATTTCCCTGTGCTTACTGCTGTTTCTTCCATATGTCGGTAATGGGCTGAAAACGCCTGTTTGGGGACCCTGCAGAGAAAGTGTTTGCAGACTGCTGAATCCGCACACGGGTTGAACTCTGGAAGTTGAGTGCACACATTGACAACCGTTCTGTTAGATAGCTGCGTTTTGGATTTAGAAGCAGATATTTCCCTGTGCTTACTGCTGTTTCTTCCATATGCCGGTAATGGGCTGAAAACGCCTGTTTTGGGACTCTGCAGAGAAAGTGTTTGCAGACTCCTGAATCCACACACGGGTTTAACTCTGGAAGTTGAGTGCACACATTGACAACCGTTCTGTTAGATAGCTGCGTTTTGGATTTAGAAGCAGATATTTCCCTGTGCTTACTGCTGTTTCTTCCATATGCCGGAAATGGGCTGAAAACGTCTGTTTTGGGACTCTGCAGAGAAAGTGTTTGCAGACTGCTGGATCCACACACGGGGTTAAGTCTGGAAGTTGAGTGCACACATTGACAACCATTCTGTTAGATAGCTGCGTTTTGGATTTAGAAGCAGATATTTCCCTGTGCTTACTGCTGTTTCTTCCTTATGCCGGTAATGGGCTGAAAACGCCTGTTTTGGAACTCTGCAGAGAAAGTGTTTGCAGACTGCTGAATCCACAAACGGGTTTAACTCTGGAAGTTGAGTGCACACATTGACAACCGTTCTGTTAGATAGGTGCGTTTTGGATTTAGAAGCAGATATTTCCCTGTGCTTACTGCTGTTTCTTCCATATGCCGGTAATGGGCTGAAAACGCCTGTTTTGGGACTCTGCAGAGAAAGTGTTTGCAGACTGCTGAATCCACACACGGGTTTAACTCTGGAAGTTGAGTGCACACATTGACAACCGTTCTGTTAGATAGCTGCGTTTTGGATTTAGAAGCAGATATTTCCCTGTGCTTACTGCTGTTTCTTCCATATGCCGGTAATGGGCTGAAAACGCCTGTTTTGGGACTCTGCAGAGAAAGTGTTTGCAGACTGCTGAATCCACACACGGTGTTAACTCTGGAAGTTGAGTGCACACATTGACAACCGTTCTGTTAGATAGCTGCGTTTTGGATTTAGAAGCAGATATTTCCCTGTGCTTACTGCTGTTTCTTCCTTATACCGGTAATGGGCTGAAAACGCCTGTTTTGGGACTCTGCAGAGAAAGTGTTTGCAGACTGCTGAATCCACACACTGGTTTAACATTGGAAGTTGAGTGCACACATTGACAACCGTTCTGTTAGATAGCTGCGTTTGGGTTTTAGAAGCAGATATTTCACTGTGCTTACTGCTGTTTCTTCCATATGCCGGTAATGGGCTGAAAACGCCTGTTTTGGGACTCTGCAGAGAAAATGTTTGCAGACTGCTGAATCCACCCACGGGTTGAACTCTGGAAGGTGAGTGCACACATTGACAACCGTTCTGTTAGATAGCTGCGTTTTGGATTTAGAAGCAGATATTTCCCTGTGATTACAGCTGTTTCTTCCATATGCCGGTAATGGGCTGAAAACGCCTGTTTTGGGACTCTGCAGAGAAAGTGTTTGCAGACTGCTGAATCCACACACGGGTTTACCTCTGGAAGTTGAGTGCACACATTGACAACCGTTCTGTTAGATAGCTGCGTTTTGGATTTAGAAGCAGATATTTCCCTATGCTTGCTGCTGTTTCTTCCATATGCCGGTAATGGGCTGAAAACGCCTGTTTTGCGACTCTGCAGAGAAAGTATTTGCAGACTGCTGAATCCACACACGGGTTGAACTCTGGAAGTTGAGTGCACACATTGACAACCGTTCTGTTAGATAGCTGCGTTTTGGATTTAGAAGCAGATATTTCCCTGTGCTTACTGCTGTTTCTTCCATATGCCGGTAATCGACTGAAAACGCCTGTTTTGGGACTCTGCAGAGAAAGTGTTTGCAGACTGCTGAATCCACACACGGGTTTAACTCTGGAAGTTGAGTGCACACATTGACAACAGTTCGTAAGATAGCTGCGTTTTGGATTTAGAAGCAGATATTCCCCTGTGCTTACTGCTGTTTCTTCCATATGCCGGTAATGGGCTGAAAACGCCTGTTTTGGGACTCTGCTGAGAAACTATTTGCAAACTGCTGAATCCACACACCCGTTGAATGCTGGAAGTTGAGTGCACACTTTGACAACCGTTCTGTTAGATAGCTGCGTTTTGGATTTAGAAGCAGATATTTCCCTGTGCTTACTGCTGTTTCTTCCATATGCCGGTAATGGGCTGAAAACGCCAGTTTTGGGACTCTGCAGAGAAAGTGTTTGCAGACTGCTGAATCCACACACGGGTTGAACTCTGGAAGTTGAGTGCACACATTGACAACAGTTCGTTAGATAGCTGCGTTTTGGATTTAGAAGCAGATATTCCCCTGTGCTTACTGCTGTTTCTTCCATATGCCGGTAATGGGCTGAAAACGCCTGTTTTGGGACTCTGCTGAGAAACTATTTGCAAACTGCTGAATCCACACACCCGTTGAATTCTGGAAGTTGAGTGCACACATTGACAACCGTTCTGTTAGATAGCTGCGTTTTGGATTTAGAAGCAGATATTTCCCTGTGCTTACTGCTGTTTCTTCCATATGCCGGTAATGGGCTGAAAATGCCTGTTTTGAGATTCTGCAGAGAAAGTGTTTGCGGACTGCTGAATCCACACACGGGTTTAACTCTGGAAGTTGAGTGCACACATTGACAACCGTTCTGTTAGATAGCTGCGTTTTGGATTTAGAAGCAGATATTTCCCTGTGCTTACTGCTGTTTCTACCATATGCCGGTAATGGGCTGAAAACGCCTGTTTTGGGACTCTGCAGAGAAAGTGATTGCAGACTGCTGAATCCACACATGGGTTTAACTCTGGAAGTTGAGTACACATATTGACAACCGTTCTGTTATATAGCTCCGTTTTGGATTTAGAAGCAGATATTTCCCTGTGCTTACTGCTGTTTCTTCCATATGCCGGTAATGGGCTGAAAACGCCTGTTTTGGGACTCTGCAGAGAAAGTGTTTGCAGACTGCTGAATCCACACACGGGTTGAACTCTGGAAGTTGAGTGCACACATTGACAACCGTTCTGTTAGATAGCTGCGTTTTGGATTTAGAAGCAGATATTTCCCTGTGCTTACTGCTGTTTCTTCCATATGCCGGTAATGGGCTGAAAACGTCTGTTTTGGGACTCTGCAGAGAAAGTATTTGCAGACTGCTGAATCCACACACGGGTTTAACTCTGGAAGTTGAGTGCACACATTGACAACCGTTCTGTTAGATAGCTGCGTTTTGGATTTAGATGCAGATATTTCCCTGTGCTTACTGCTGTTTCTTCCATATGCCGGTAATGGGCTGAAAACGCCTGTTTTGGGACTCTGCAGAGAAAGTGTTTGCAGACTGCTGAATCCACACACGGGTTGAACTCTGGAAGGTGAGTGCACACATTGACAACCGTTCTGTTAGATAGGTGCGTTTTGGATTTAGAAGCAGATATTTCCCTGTGCTTGCTGCTGTTCCTTCCATATGCCGGTAATGGGCTGAAAACGCCTGTTTTGCGACTCTGCAGAGAAAGTATTTGCAGACTGCTGAATCCACACACGGGTTGAACTCTGGAAGTTGAGTGCACACATTGACAACCGTTCTGTTAGATAGCTGCGTTTTGGATTTAGAAGCAGATATTTCCCTGTGCTTACTGCTGTTTCTTCCATATGCCGGTAATGGGCTGAAAACGCCTGTTTTGGGACTCTGCAGAGAAAGTATTTGCTGACTGCTGAATCCACACACGGGTTGAACTCTGGAAGTTGAGTGCACACATTGACAACAGTTCGTTAGATAGCTGCGTTTTGGATTTAGAAGCAGATATTCCCCTGTGCTTACTGCTGTTTCTTCCATATGCCGGTAATGGGCTGAAAACGCCTGTTTTGGGACTCTGCTGAGAAACAATTTGCAAACTGCTGAATCCACACACCCGTTGAATTCTGGAAGTTGAGTGCACACATTGACAGCAGTTCTGTTAGATGGCTGCGTTTTGGATTTAGAAGCAGATATTTCCCTGTGCTTACTGCTGTTTCTTCCATATGCCAGTTATGGGCTGAAAACGCCTGTTTTGGGACTCTGCAGAGAAAGTGTTTGCAGACTGCTGAATCCACACACGGGTTGAACTCTGGAAGTTGAGTGCACACATTGACAACCGTCCTGTTAGAAAGCTGCGTTTTGGATTTAGAAGCAGATATTTCCCTGTGCTTACTGGTGTTTCTTCCTTATGCCGGTAATGGGCTGAAAACGCCTGTTTTGGGACTCTGCAGAGAAAGTGTTTGCAGACTGCTGAATCCACACATGGGTTTAACTCTGGAAGTTGAGTACACATATTGACAACCGTTCTGTTATATAGCTGCGTTTTGGATTTAGAAGCAGATATTTCCCTGTGCTTACTGCTGTTTCTTCCATATGCCGGTAATCGGCTGAAAACGCCTGTTTTGGGACTCTGCAGAGAAAGTGTTTGCAGACTGCTGAATCCACACACGGGTTGAACTCTGGAAGGTGAGTGCACACATTGACAACCGTTCTGTTAGATAGTTGCGTTTTGGATTTAGAAGCAGATATTTCCCTGTGATTACAGCTGTTTCTTCCATATGCCGGTAATGGGCTGAAAACGCCTGTTTGGCGACTCTGCAGAGAAAGTATTTGCAGACTGCTGAATCCACACACGGGTTGAACTCTGGAAGGTGAGTGCACACATTGACAACCGTTCTGTTAGATAGCTGCGTTTTGGATTTAGAAGCAGATATTTCCCTGTGCTGACTGCTGTTTCTTCCATATGCCGGTAATGGGCTGAAAACGCCTGTTTTGGGACTCTGCAGAGAAAGTGTTTGCAGACTGCTGAATCCACACACGGGTTGAACTCTGAAAGTTGAGTGCACACATTGACAACAGTGCGTTAGATAGCTGCGTTTAGGATTTAGAAGCAGATATTCCCCTGTGCTTACTGCTGTTTCTTCCATATGCCGGTAATGGGCTGAAAACGCCTGTTTTGGGACTCTGCTGAGAAACTTTTTGCAAACTGCTGAATCCACACACCCGTTGAATTCTGGAAGTTGAGTGCACACATTGACAACCGTTCTGTTAGATAGCTGCGTTTTGGATTTAGAAGCAGATATTTCCCGATGCTTACTGCTGTTTCTTCCATATGCCGGTAATGGGCTGAAAACGCCTGTTTTGGGACTCTGCAGAGAAACTATTTGAAGACTCCTGAATCCACACACGGGTTGAACTCTGGAAGTTGAGTGCACACATTGACAACCGTTCTGATAGATAGCTGCCTTTTGGATTTAAAAGCAGATATTTCCCTGTGCTTACTGCTGTTTCTTCCCTATGCCGGTAATGGGCTGAAAACGCCTGTTTTGGGACTCTGCAGAGAAAGTGTTTGCAGACCGCTGAATCCACACACGGGGTTAACTCTGGAAGTTGAGTGCACACATTGACAACCGTTCTGTTAGATAGCTGCGTTTTGGATTTAGAAGCAGATATTTCCCTGTGCTTACTGCTGTTTCTTCCATATGCCGGTAATGGACTGAAAACGCCTGTTTTGGGACTCTGCAGAGAAAGTGTTTGCAGACTGCTGAATCCACACACGGGTTTGACTCTGGAAGTTGAGTGCACACATTGACAACCGTTCTGTTAGAGAGCTGCGTTTTGGATTTAGAAGCAGATATTTCCCTGTGCTTACTGCTGTTTCTTCCATATGCCGGTAATGGGCTGAAAACGCCTGTTTTGGGACTCTGCAGAGAAAGTGTTTGCAGACTGCTGAATCCACACACGGGTTTAACTCTGGAAGTTGAGTGCACACATTGACAACCGTTCTGTTAGATAGCTGCGTTTTGGATTTAGAAGCAGATATTTCCCTGTGCTTACTGCTGTTTCTTCCATATGCCGGTAATGGGCTGAAAACGCCTGTTTTGGGACTCTGCAGAGAAATTATTTGCAGACTGCTGAATCCACACACGGGTTGAACTCTGGAAGTTGAGTGCACACATTGACAACCATTCTGTTAGATAGCTGCGTTTTGGATTAAGAAGCAAATATTTCCCTGTGCTTACTGCTGTTTCTTCCATATGTCGGTAATGGGCTGAAAACGCCTGTTTGGGGACCCTGCAGAGAAAGTGTTTGCAGACTGCTGAATCCGCACACGGGTTGAACTCTGGAAGTTGAGTGCACACATTGACAACCGTTCTGTTAGATAGCTGCGTTTTGGATTTAGAAGCAGATATTTCCCTGTGCTTACTGCTGTTTCTTCCATATGCCGGTAATGGGCTGAAAACGCCTGTTTTGGGACTCTGCAGAGAAAGTGTTTGCAGACTCCTGAATCCACACACGGGTTTAACTCTGGAAGTTGAGTGCACACATTGACAACCGTTCTGTTAGATAGCTGCGTTTTGGATTTAGAAGCAGATATTTCCCTGTGCTTACTGCTGTTTCTTCCATATGCCGGAAATGGGCTGAAAACGTCTGTTTTGGGACTCTGCAGAGAAAGTGTTTGCAGACTGCTGGATCCACACACGGGGTTAAGTCTGGAAGTTGAGTGCACACATTGACAACCATTCTGTTAGATAGCTGCGTTTTGGATTTAGAAGCAGATATTTCCCTGTGCTTACTGCTGTTTCTTCCTTATGCCGGTAATGGGCTGAAAACGCCTGTTTTGGAACTCTGCAGAGAAAGTGTTTGCAGACTGCTGAATCCACAAACGGGTTTAACTCTGGAAGTTGAGTGCACACATTGACAACCGTTCTGTTAGATAGGTGCGTTTTGGATTTAGAAGCAGATATTTCCCTGTGCTTACTGCTGTTTCTTCCATATGCCGGTAATGGGCTGAAAACGCCTGTTTTGGGACTCTGCAGAGAAAGTGTTTGCAGACTGCTGAATCCACACACGGGTTTAACTCTGGAAGTTGAGTGCACACATTGACAACCGTTCTGTTAGATAGCTGCGTTTTGGATTTAGAAGCAGATATTTCCCTGTGCTTACTGCTGTTTCTTCCATATGCCGGTAATGGGCTGAAAACGCCTGTTTTGGGACTCTGCAGAGAAAGTGTTTGCAGACTGCTGAATCCACACACGGTGTTAACTCTGGAAGTTGAGTGCACACATTGACAACCGTTCTGTTAGATAGCTGCGTTTTGGATTTAGAAGCAGATATTTCCCTGTGCTTACTGCTGTTTCTTCCTTATACCGGTAATGGGCTGAAAACGCCTGTTTTGGGACTCTGCAGAGAAAGTGTTTGCAGACTGCTGAATCCACACACTGGTTTAACATTGGAAGTTGAGTGCACACATTGACAACCGTTCTGTTAGATAGCTGCGTTTGGGTTTTAGAAGCAGATATTTCACTGTGCTTACTGCTGTTTCTTCCATATGCCGGTAATGGGCTGAAAACGCCTGTTTTGGGACTCTGCAGAGAAAATGTTTGCAGACTGCTGAATCCACCCACGGGTTGAACTCTGGAAGGTGAGTGCACACATTGACAACCGTTCTGTTAGATAGCTGCGTTTTGGATTTAGAAGCAGATATTTCCCTGTGATTACAGCTGTTTCTTCCATATGCCGGTAATGGGCTGAAAACGCCTGTTTTGGGACTCTGCAGAGAAAGTGTTTGCAGACTGCTGAATCCACACACGGGTTTACCTCTGGAAGTTGAGTGCACACATTGACAACCGTTCTGTTAGATAGCTGCGTTTTGGATTTAGAAGCAGATATTTCCCTATGCTTGCTGCTGTTTCTTCCATATGCCGGTAATGGGCTGAAAACGCCTGTTTTGCGACTCTGCAGAGAAAGTATTTGCAGACTGCTGAATCCACACACGGGTTGAACTCTGGAAGTTGAGTGCACACATTGACAACCGTTCTGTTAGATAGCTGCGTTTTGGATTTAGAAGCAGATATTTCCCTGTGCTTACTGCTGTTTCTTCCATATGCCGGTAATCGACTGAAAACGCCTGTTTTGGGACTCTGCAGAGAAAGTGTTTGCAGACTGCTGAATCCACACACGGGTTTAACTCTGGAAGTTGAGTGCACACATTGACAACAGTTCGTAAGATAGCTGCGTTTTGGATTTAGAAGCAGATATTCCCCTGTGCTTACTGCTGTTTCTTCCATATGCCGGTAATGGGCTGAAAACGCCTGTTTTGGGACTCTGCTGAGAAACTATTTGCAAACTGCTGAATCCACACACCCGTTGAATTCTGGAAGTTGAGTGCACACTTTGACAACCGTTCTGTTAGATAGCTGCGTTTTGGATTTAGAAGCAGATATTTCCCTGTGCTTACTGCTGTTTCTTCCATATGCCGGTAATGGGCTGAAAACGCCAGTTTTGGGACTCTGCAGAGAAAGTGTTTGCAGACTGCTGAATCCACACACGGGTTGAACTCTGGAAGTTGAGTGCACACATTGACAACAGTTCGTTAGATAGCTGCGTTTTGGATTTAGAAGCAGATATTCCCCTGTGCTTACTGCTGTTTCTTCCATATGCCGGTAATGGGCTGAAAACGCCTGTTTTGGGACTCTGCTGAGAAACTATTTGCAAACTGCTGAATCCACACACCCGTTGAATTCTGGAAGTTGAGTGCACACATTGACAACCGTTCTGTTAGATAGCTGCGTTTTGGATTTAGAAGCAGATATTTCCCTGTGCTTACTGCTGTTTCTTCCATATGCCGGTAATGGGCTGAAAATGCCTGTTTTGAGATTCTGCAGAGAAAGTGTTTGCGGACTGCTGAATCCACACACGGGTTTAACTCTGGAAGTTGAGTGCACACATTGACAACCGTTCTGTTAGATAGCTGCGTTTTGGATTTAGAAGCAGATATTTCCCTGTGCTTACTGCTGTTTCTACCATATGCCGGTAATGGGCTGAAAACGCCTGTTTTGGGACTCTGCAGAGAAAGTGATTGCAGACTGCTGAATCCACACATGGGTTTAACTCTGGAAGTTGAGTACACATATTGACAACCGTTCTGTTATATAGCTCCGTTTTGGATTTAGAAGCAGATATTTCCCTGTGCTTACTGCTGTTTCTTCCATATGCCGGTAATGGGCTGAAAACGCCTGTTTTGGGACTCTGCAGAGAAAGTGTTTGCAGACTGCTGAATCCACACACGGGTTGAACTCTGGAAGTTGAGTGCACACATTGACAACCGTTCTGTTAGATAGCTGCGTTTTGGATTTAGAAGCAGATATTTCCCTGTGCTTACTGCTGTTTCTTCCATATGCCGGTAATGGGCTGAAAACGTCTGTTTTGGGACTCTGCAGAGAAAGTATTTGCAGACTGCTGAATCCACACACGGGTTTAACTCTGGAAGTTGAGTGCACACATTGACAACCGTTCTGTTAGATAGCTGCGTTTTGGATTTAGATGCAGATATTTCCCTGTGCTTACTGCTGTTTCTTCCATATGCCGGTAATGGGCTGAAAACGCCTGTTTTGGGACTCTGCAGAGAAAGTGTTTGCAGACTGCTGAATCCACACACGGGTTGAACTCTGGAAGGTGAGTGCACACATTGACAACCGTTCTGTTAGATAGGTGCGTTTTGGATTTAGAAGCAGATATTTCCCTGTGCTTGCTGCTGTTCCTTCCATATGCCGGTAATGGGCTGAAAACGCCTGTTTTGCGACTCTGCAGAGAAAGTATTTGCAGACTGCTGAATCCACACACGGGTTGAACTCTGGAAGTTGAGTGCACACATTGACAACCGTTCTGTTAGATAGCTGCGTTTTGGATTTAGAAGCAGATATTTCCCTGTGCTTACTGCTGTTTCTTCCATATGCCGGTAATGGGCTGAAAACGCCTGTTTTGGGACTCTGCAGAGAAAGTATTTGCTGACTGCTGAATCCACACACGGGTTGAACTCTGGAAGTTGAGTGCACACATTGACAACAGTTCGTTAGATAGCTGCGTTTTGGATTTAGAAGCAGATATTCCCCTGTGCTTACTGCTGTTTCTTCCATATGCCGGTAATGGGCTGAAAACGCCTGTTTTGGGACTCTGCTGAGAAACAATTTGCAAACTGCTGAATCCACACACCCGTTGAATTCTGGAAGTTGAGTGCACACATTGACAGCAGTTCTGTTAGATGGCTGCGTTTTGGATTTAGAAGCAGATATTTCCCTGTGCTTACTGCTGTTTCTTCCATATGCCAGTTATGGGCTGAAAACGCCTGTTTTGGGACTCTGCAGAGAAAGTGTTTGCAGACTGCTGAATCCACACACGGGTTGAACTCTGGAAGTTGAGTGCACACATTGACAACCGTCCTGTTAGAAAGCTGCGTTTTGGATTTAGAAGCAGATATTTCCCTGTGCTTACTGGTGTTTCTTCCTTATGCCGGTAATGGGCTGAAAACGCCTGTTTTGGGACTCTGCAGAGAAAGTGTTTGCAGACTGCTGAATCCACACATGGGTTTAACTCTGGAAGTTGAGTACACATATTGACAACCGTTCTGTTATATAGCTGCGTTTTGGATTTAGAAGCAGATATTTCCCTGTGCTTACTGCTGTTTCTTCCATATGCCGGTAATGGGCTGAAAACGCCTGTTTTGGGACTCTGCAGAGAAAGTGTTTGCAGACTGCTGAATCCACACACGGGTTGAACTCTGGAAGTTGAGTGCACACATTGACAACCGTTCTGTTAGATAGCTGCGTTTTGGATTTAGAAGCAGATATTTCCCTGTGCTTACTGCTGTTTCTTCGCCATGCGGGTAATGGGCTGAAAACGCCTGTTTTGGGACTCTGCAGAGAAAGTGTTTGCAGACTGCTGAATCCACACACGGGTTTAACTCTGGAAGTTGAGTGCACACATTGACAACTGTTCTGTTAGATAGCTGCGTTTTGGATTTAGATGCAGATATTTCCCTGTGCTTACTGGTGTTTCTTCCATATGCCGGTAATGGGCTGAAAACGCCTGTTTTGGGACTCTGCAGAGAAAGTGTTTGCAGACTGCTGAATCCACACACGGGATGAACTCTGGAAGGTGAGTGCACACATTGACAACCGTTCTGTTAGATAGCTGCGTTTTGGATTTAGAAGCAGATATTTCCCTGTGCTTGCTGCTGTTCCTTCCATATGCCGGTAATGGGCTGAAAACGCCTGTTTTGCGACTCTGCAGAGAAAGTATTTGCAGACTGCTGAATCCACACACGGGTTGAACTCTGGAAGTTGAGTGCACAC
Organism: Aotus nancymaae; assembly: GCF_030222135.1. Taxonomy (NCBI): domain Eukaryota; kingdom Metazoa; phylum Chordata; class Mammalia; order Primates; family Aotidae; genus Aotus; species Aotus nancymaae. Next base: position 199,048 of record NW_026989154.1, read on the forward strand.
ATTGACAACCGTTCTGTTAGATAGCTGCGTTTTGGATTTAGAAGCAGATATTTCCCTGTGCTTACTGCTGTTTCTTCCATATGCCGGTAATGGGCTGAAAACGCCTGTTTTGGGACTCTGCAGAGAAAGTGTTTGCTGACTGCTGAATCCACACACGGGTTGAACTCTGGAAGTTGAGTGCACACATTGACAACAGTTCGTTAGATAGCTGCGTTTTGGATTTAGAAGCAGATATTCCCCTGTGCTTACTGCTGTTTCTTCCATATGCCGGTAATGGGCTGAAAACGCCTGTTTTGGGACTCTGCTGAGAAAGAATTTGCAAACTGCTGAATCCACACACCCGTTGAATTCTGGAAGTTGAGTGCACACATTGACAGCAGTTCTGTTAGATGGCTGCCTTTTGGATTTAGAAGCAGATATTTCCCTGTGCTTACTGCTGTTTCTTCCATATGCCAGTAATGGGCTGAAAACGCCTGTTTGGGGACTCTGCAGAGAAAGTGTTTGCAGACTGCTGAATCCACACACGGGTTTAACTCTGGAAGTTGAGTGTACACATTGACAACCGTTCTGTTAGATAGCTGCGTTTTGGATTTATAAGCAGCTATTTCCCTGTGCTTACTGCTGTTTCTTCCTTATGCCGGTAATGGGCTGAAAACGCCTGTTTTGGGACTCTGCAGAGAAAGTGTTTGCAGACTGCTGAATCCACACATGGGTTGAACTCTGAAAGTTGAGTACACATATTGACAACCGTTCTGTTAGATAGCTGCGTTTTGGATTTAGAAGCAGATATTTCCCTGTGCTTACTGCTGTTTCTTCCATATGCCGGTAAGGGATGAAAACGCCTGTTTTGGGACTCTGCAGAGAAAGTGTTTGCAGACTGCTGAATCCACACACGGGTTGAACTCTGGAAGTTGAGTGCACACATTGACAACCGTTCTGTTAGGTAGCTGCGTTTTGGATTTAGAAGCAGATATTTCCCTGTGCTTACTGCTGTTTCTTCCCCATGCGGGTAATGGGCTGAAAACGCCTGTTTTGGGACTCTGCAGAGAAAGTGTTTGCAGACTGCTGAATCCACACACGGGTTGAACTCTGGAAGTTGAGTGCACACATTGACAACAGTTCGTTAGATAGCTGCGTTTTGGATTTAGAAGCAGATATTCCCCTGTGCTTACTGCTGTTTCTTCCATATGCCGGTAATGGGCTGAAAACGCCTGTTTTGGGACTCTGCAGAGAAAGTGTTTGCAGACTGCTGAATCCACAAACGGGTTGAACTCTGGAAGTTGAGTGCACACATTGACAACCGCTCTGTTAGATAGCTGCATTTTGGATTTAGAAGCAGATATTTCCCTGTGCTTACTGCTGTTTCTTCCACATGCCGGTAATGGGCTGAAAACGCCTGTTTTGGGACTCTGCAGAGAAAGTGTTTGCAGACTGCTGAATCCACACACGGGGTTAACTCTGGAAGTTGAGTGCACACATTGACAACCGTTCTGTTAGATAGCTGCGTTTTGGATTTAGAAGCAGATATTTCCCTGTGCTTACTGCTGTTTCTTCCATATGCCGGTAATGGGCTGAAAACGCCTGTTTTGGGACTCTGCAGAGAAAGTGTTTGCAGACTGCTGAATCCACACACGGGTTGAACTCTGGAAGTTGAGTGCACACATTGACAACAGTTCGTTAGATAGCTGCGTTTTGGATTTAGAAGCAGATATTCCCCTGTGCTTACTGCTGTTTCTTCCATATGCCGGTAATGGGCTGAAAACGCCTGTTTTGGGACTCTGCTGAGAAACTATTTGCAAACTGCTGAATCCACACACCCATTGAATTCTGGAAGTTGAGTGCACACATTGACAACCGTTCTGTTAGATAGCTGCGTTTTGGATTTAGAAGCAGATATTTCCCTGTGCTTACTGCTGTTTCTTCCCCATGTGGGTAATGGGCTGAAAACGCCTGTTTTGGGACTCTGCAGAGAAAGTATTTGCAGACTGCTGAATCCACACACGGGTTTAACTCTGGAAGTTGAGTGCACACTTTGACAACCGTTCTGATAGATAGCTGCGTTTTGGATTTAGATGCAGATATTTCCCTGTGCTTACGGCTGTTTCTTCCATATGCCGGTAATGGGCTGAAAACGCCTGTTTTGGGACTCTGCAGAGAAAGTGTTTGCAGACTGCTGAATCCACACACGGGTTGAACTCTGGAAGGTGAGTGCACACATTGACAACCGTTCTGTTAGATAGCTGCGTTTTGGATTTAGAAGCAGATATTTCCCTGTGCTTACTGCTGTTTCTTCCATATGCCGGTAATCGGCTGAAAACGCCTGTTTTGGGACTCTGCAGAGAAAGTGTTTGCTGACTGCTGAATCCACACACGGGTTTAACTCTGGAAGTTGAGTGCACACATTGACAACAGTTCGTTAGATAGCTGCGTTTTGGATTTAGAAGCAGATATTCCCCTGTGCTTACTGCTGTTTCTTCCATATGCCGGTAATGGGCTGAAAACGCCTGTTTTGGGACTCTGCTGAGAAACTATTTGCAAACTGCTGAATCCACACACCCGTTGAATTCTGGAAGTTGAGTGCACACATTGACAACAGTTCTGTTAGATGGCTGCGTTTTGGATTTAGAAGCAGATATTTCCCTGTGCTTACTGCTGTTTCTTCCATATGCCAGTAATGGGCTGAAAACGCCTGTTTTGGGACTCTGCAGAGAAAGTGTTTGCAGACTGCTGAATCCACACACGGGTTTAACTCTGGAAGTTGAGTGCACACATTGACAACCGTTCTGTTAGATAGCTGCGTTTTGGATTTAGAAGCAGATATTTCCCTGTGCTTACTGCTGCTTCTTCCTTATGCCGGTAATGGGCTGAAAACGCCTGTTTTGGGACTCTGCAGAGAAAGTGTTTGCAGACTGCTGAATCCACACATGGGTTTAACTCTGGAAGTTGAGTACACATATTGACAACCGTTCTGTTATATAGCTGCGTTTTGGATTTAGAAGCAGATATTTCCCTGTGCTTACTGCTGTTTCTTCCATATGCCGGTAATGGGCTGAAAACGCCTGTTTTGGGACTCTGCAGAGAAAGTGTTTGCAGACTGCTGAATCCACACACGGGTTGAACTCTGGAAGTTGAGTGCGCACATTGACAACCGTTCTGTTAGATAGCTGCGTTTTGGATTTAGAAGCAGATATTTCCCTGTGCTTACTGCTGTTTCTTCTCCATGCGGGTAATGGGCTGAAAACGCCTGTTTTGGGACTCTGCAGAGAAAGTGTTTGCAGACTGCTGAATCCACACACGGGTTTAACTCTGGAAGTTGAGTGCACACATTGACAACCGTTCTGTTAGATAGCTGCGTTTTGGATTTAGATGCAGATATTTCCCTGTGCTTACTGCTGTTTCTTCCATATGCCGGTAATGGGCTGAAAACGCCTGTTTTGTGACTCTGCAGAGAAAGTGTTTGCAGACTGCTGAATCCACACACGGGTTTAACTCTGCAAGTTGAGTGCACACATTGACAACCGTTCTGTTAGATAGCTGCGTTTTGGATTTAGAAGCAGATAATTCCCTGTGCTTACTGATGTTTCTTCCATATGCCGGTAATGGGCTGAAAACGCCTGTTTTGGGAGTCTGCAGAGAAAGTGTTTGCAGACTGCTGAATCCACACACGGGTTTACTTCTGGAAGGTGAGTGCACACATTGAGAACCGTTCTGTTAGATAGCTGGGTTTTGGTTTTAGAAGCAGATATTTCCCTGTGCTTACTGCTGTTTCTTCCACATGCCGGTAGTGAGCTGAAAATGCCTGTTTTGGGACTCTGCAGAGAAAGTGTTTGCAGACTGTTGAAACCACATACGGGTTTAACTCTGGAAGTTGAGGGCACACATTGACAACCGTTCTGTTAGATAGCTGCGTTTTGGATTTAGAAGCAGATATTTCCCTGTGCTTACTGCTGTTTCTTCCATATGCCGGTAATGGGCTGAAAACGCCTGTTTTGGGACTCTGCAGAGAAAGTGTTTGCAGACTGCTGAATCCACACACGGGTTTAACTCTGGAAGTTGAGTGCACACATTGACAACCGTTCTGTTAGAGAGCTGCGTTTTGGATTTAGAAACAGATATTTCCCTGTGCTTACTGCTGTTTCTTCCATATGCCGGTAATGGGCTGAAAACGCCTGTTTTGGGACTCTGCAGAGAAACTGTTTGCAGACTGCTGAATCCACACACGGGTTTAACTCTGGAAGTTGAGTGCACACATTGACAACCGTTCTGTTAGATAGCTGCGTTTTGGATTTAGAAGCAGATATTTCCCTGTGCTTACAGCTGTTTCTTCCATATGCCGGTAATGGGCTGAAAATGACTGTTTTGGGACTCTGCAGAGAAAGTGTTTGCAGACTGTTGAAACCACACACGGGTTTAACTCTGGAAGTTGAGTGCACACATTGACAACCGTTCTGTTAGATAGCTGCGTTTTGGATTTAGAAGCAATTATTTCCCTGTGCTTACTGCTGTTTCTTCCATATGCCGGTAATGGGCTGAAAACGCCTGTTTTGGGACTCTGCAGAGAAAGTGTTTGCAGACTGCTGAATCCACACACGGGTTGAACTCTGGAAGTTGAGTGCACACATTGACAACCGTACTGTTAGATAGCTGCGTTTTGGATTTAGAAGCAGATATTTCCCTGTGCTTACTGCTGTTTCTTCCATATGCCGGTAATGGGCTGAAAACGCCTGTTTTGGGACTCTGCAGAGAAAGTGTTTGCAGACTGCTGAATCCACACACGGGTTGAACTCTGGAAGGTGAGTGCACACATTGACAACCGTTCTGTTAGATAGCTGCGTTTTGGATTTAGAAGCAGGTATTTCCCTGTGCTTGCTGCTATTTCTTCCATATGCCGGTAATGGGCTGAAAACGCCTGTTTTGCGACTCTGCAGAGAAAGTGTTTGCAGACTGCTGAATCCACACACGGGGTTAACTCTGGAAGTTGAGTGCACACATTGACAACCGTTCTGTTAGATAGCTGTGTTTTGGATTTAGAAGCAGATATTTCCCTGTGCTTACTGCTGTTTCTTCCATATGCCGGTAATGGGCTGAAAACGCCTGTTTTGGGACTCTGCAGAGAAACTGTTTGCAGACTGCTGAATCCACACACGGGTTGAACTCTGGAAGTTGAGTGCACACATTGACAACAGATCGTTAGATAGCTGCGTTTTGGATTTAGAAGCAGATATTCCCCTGTGCTTACTGCTGTTTCTTCCATATGCCGGTAATGGGCTGAAAACGCCTGTTTTGGGACTCTGCTGAGAAACTATTTGCAAACTGCTGAATCCACACACCCGTTGAATTCTGGAAGTTGAGTGCACACTTTGACAACCGTTCTGTTAGATAGCTGCGTTTTGGATTTAGAAGCATATATTTCCCTGTGCTTACTGCTGTTTCTTCCATATGTCGGTAATGGGCTGAAAACGCCTGTTTGGGGACCCTGCAGAGAAAGTGTTTGCAGACTGCTGAATCCGCACACGGGTTGAACTCTGGAAGTTGAGTGCACACATTGACAACCGTTCTGTTAGATAGCTGCGTTTTGGATTTAGAAGCAGATATTTCCCTGTGCTTACTGCTGTTTCTTCCATATGCCGGTAATGGGCTGAAAACGCCTGTTTTGGGACTCTGCAGAGAAAGTGTTTGCAGACTCCTGAATCCACACACGGGTTTAACTCTGGAAGTTGAGTGCACACATTGACATCCGTTCTGTTAGATAGCTGCGTTTTGGATTTAGAAGCAGATATTTCCCTGTGCTTACTGCTGTTTCTTCCATATGCCGGAAATGGCCTGAAAACGTCTGTTTTGGGACTCTGCAGAGAAAGTGTTTGCAGACTGCTGGATCCACACACGGGGTTAAGTCTGGAAGTTGAGTGCACACATTGACAACCATTCTGTTAGATAGCTGCGTTTTGGATTTAGAAGCAGATATTTCCCTGTGCTTACTGCTGTTTCTTCCTTATGCCGGTAATGGGCTGAAAACGCCTGTTTTGGAACTCTGCAGAGAAAGTGTTTGCAGACTGCTGAATCCACAAACGGGTTTAACTCTGGAAGTTGAGTGCACACATTGACAACCGTTCTGTTAGATAGGTGCGTTTTGGATTTAGAAGCAGATATTTCCCTGTGCTTACTGCTGTTTCTTCCATATGCCGGTAAAGGGCTGAAAACGCCTGTTTTGGGACTCTGCAGAGAAAGTGTTTGCAGACTGCTGAATCCACACACGGGTTTAACTCTGGAAGTTGAGTGCACACATTGACAACCGTTCTGTTAGATAGCTGCGTTTTGGATTTAGAAGCAGATATTTCCCTGTGCTTACTGCTGTTTCTTCCATATGCCGGTAATGGGCTGAAAACGCCTGTGTTGGGACTCTGCAGAGAAAGTGTTTGCAGACTGCTGAATCCACACACGGGTTGAACTCTGGAAGTTGAGTGCACACATTGACAACCGTTCTTTTAGACAGCTGCGTTTTGGATTTAGAAGCAGATATTTCCCTGTGCTTACTGCTGTTTCTTCCATATGCCGGTAATGGGCTGAAAACGCCTGTTTTGGGACTCTGCAGAGAAAGTGTTTGCAGACTGCTGAATCCACACACGGGTTTACCTCTGGAAGTTGAGTGCACACATTGACAACCGTTCTGTTAGATAGCTGCGTTTTGGATTTAGAAGCAGATATTTCCCTGTGCTTACTGCTGTTTCTACCATATGCCGGTAATGGGCTGAAAACGCCTGTTTTGGGACTCTGCAGAGAAAGTGATTGCAGACTGCTGAATCCACACATGGGTTTAACTCTGGAAGTTGAGTACACATATTGACAACCGTTCTGTTATATAGCTGCGTTTTGGATTTAGAAGCAGATATTTCCCTGTGCTTACTGCTGTTTCTTCCATATGCCGGTAATGGGCTGAAAACGCCTGTTTTGGGACTCTGCAGAGAAAGTGTTTGCAGACTGCTGAATCCACACACGGGTTGAACTCTGGAAGTTGAGTGCACACATTGACAACCGTTCTGTTAGATAGCTGCGTTTTGGATTTAGAAGCAGATATTTCCCTGTGCTTACTGCTGTTTCTTCCATATGCCGGTAATGGGCTGAAAACGCCTGTTTTGGGACTCTGCAGAGAAAGTATTTGCAGACTGCTGAATCCACACACGGGTTTAACTCTGGAAGTTGAGTGCACACATTGACAACCGTTCTGTTAGATAGCTGCGTTTTGGATTTAGATGCAGATATTTCCCTGTGCTTACTGCTGTTTCTTCCATATGCCGGTAATGGGCTGAAAACGCCTGTTTTGGGACTCTGCAGAGAAAGTGTTTGCAGACTGCTGAATCCACACACGGGTTGAACTCTGGAAGGTGAGTGCACACATTGACAACCGTTCTATTAGATAGGTGCGTTTTGGATTTAGAAGCAGATATTTCCCTGTGCTTGCTGCTGTTCCTTCCATATGCCGGTATTGGGCTGAAAACGCCTGTTTTGCGACTCTGCAGAGAAAGTATTTGCAGACTGCTGAATCCACACACGGGTTGAACTCTGGAAGTTGAGTGCACACATTGACAACCGTTCTGTTAGATAGCTGCGTTTTGGATTTAGAAGCAGATATTTCCCTGTGCTTACTGCTGTTTCTTCCATATGCCGGTAATGGGCTGAAAACGCCTGTTTTGGGACTCTGCAGAGAAAGTATTTGCTGACTGCTGAATCCACACACGGGTTGAACTCTGGAAGTTGAGTGCACACATTGACAACAGTTCGTTAGATAGCTGCGTTTTGGATTTAGAAGCAGATATTCCCCTGTGCTTACTGCTGTTTCTTCCATATGCCGGTAATGGGCTGAAAACGCCTGTTTTGGGACTCTGCTGAGAAACAATTTGCAAACTGCTGAATCCACACACCCGTTGAATTCTAGAAGTTGAGTGCACACATTGACAGCAGTTCTGTTAGATGGCTGCGTTTTGGATTTAGAAGCAGATATTTCCCTGTGCTTACTGCTGTTTCTTCCTTATGCCGGTAATGGGCTGAAAACGCCTGTTTTGGGACTCTGCAGAGAAAGTGTTTGCAGACTGCTGAATCCACACACGGGATGAACTCTGGAAGTTGAGTGCACACATTGACAACCGTTCTGTTAGATAGCTGCGTTTTGGATTTATAAGCAGATATTTCCCTGTGCTTACTGCTGTTTCTTCCTTATGCCGGTAATGGGCTGAAAACGCCTGTTTTGGGACTCTGCAGAGAAAGTGTTTGCAGACTGCTGAATCCACACATGGGTTGAACTCTGGAAGTTGAGTACACATATTGACAACCGTTCTGTTAGATAGCTGCGTTTTGGATTTAGAAGCAGATATTTCCCTGTGCTTACTGCTGTTTCTTCCATATGCCGGTAATGGGATGAAAACGCCTGTTTTGGGACTCTGCAGAGAAAGTGTTTGCAGACTGCTGAATCCACACACGGGTTGAACTCTGGAAGTTGAGTGCACACATTGACAACCGTTCTGTTAGGTAGCTGCGTTTTGGATTTAGAAGCAGATATTTCCCTGTGCTTACTGCTGTTTCTTCCCCATGCGGGTAATGGGCTGAAAACGCCTGTTTTGGGACTCTGCAGAGAAAGTGTTTGCAGACTGCTGAATCCACACACGGGTTGAACTCTGGAAGTTGAGTGCACACATTGACAACAGTTCGTTAGATAGCTGCGTTTTGCATTTAGAAGCAGATATTCCCCTGTGCTTACTGCTGTTTCTTCCATATGCCGGTAATGGGCTGAAAACGCCTGTTTTGGGACTCTGCAGAGAAAGTGTTTGCAGACTGCTGAATCCACAAACGGGTTGAACTCTGGAAGTTGAGTGCACACATTGACAACCGCTCTGTTAGATAGCTGCATTTTGGATTTAGAAGCAGATATTTCCCTGTGCTTACTGCTGTTTCTTCCACATGCCGGTAATGGGCTGAAAACGCCTGTTTTGGGACTCTGCAGAGAAAGTGTTTGCAGACTGCTGAATCCACACACGGGGTTAACTCTGGAAGTTGAGTGCACACATTGACAACCGTTCTGTTAGATAGCTGCGTTTTGGATTTAGAAGCAGATATTTCCCTGTGCTTACTGCTGTTTCTTCCATATGCCGGTAATGGGCTGAAAACGCCTGTTTTGGGACTCTGCAGAGAAAGTGTTTGCAGACTGCTGAATCCACACACGGGTTGAACTCTGGAAGTTGAGTGCACACATTGACAACACTTCGTTAGATAGCTGCGTTTTGGATTTAGAAGCAGATATTCCCCTGTGCTTACTGCTGTTTCTTCCATATGCCGGTAATGGGCTGAAAACGCCTGTTTTGGGACTCTGCTGAGAAACTATTTGCAAACTGCTGAATCCACACACCCATTGAATTCTGGAAGTTGAGTGCACACATTGACAACCGTTCTGTTAGATAGCTGCGTTTTGGATTTAGAAGCAGATATTTCCCTGTGCTTACTGCTGTTTCTTCCCCATGTGGGTAATGGGCTGAAAACGCCTGTTTTGGGACTCTGCAGAGAAAGTATTTGCAGACTGCTGAATCCACACACGGGTTTAACTCTGGAAGTTGAGTGCACACTTTGACAACCGTTCTGATAGATAGCTGCGTTTTGGATTTAGATGCAGATATTTCCCTGTGCTTACTGCTGTTTCTTCCATATGCCGGTAATGGGCTGAAAACGCCTGTTTTGGGACTCTGCAGAGAAAGTGTTTGCAGACTGCTGAATCCACACACGGGTTGAACTCTGGAAGGTGAGTGCACACATTGACAACCGTTCTGTTAGATAGCTGCGTTTTGGATTTAGAAGCAGATATTTCCCTGTGCTTACTGCTGTTTCTTCCATATGCCGGTAATGGGCTGAAAACGCCTGTTTTGGGACTCTGCAGAGAAAGTGTTTGCTGACTGCTGAATCCACACACGGGTTGAACTCTGGAAGTTGAGTGCACACATTGACAACAGTTCGTTAGATAGCTGCGTTTTGGATTTAGAAGCAGATATTCCCCTGTGCTTACTGCTGTTTCTTCCATATGCCGGTAATGGGCTGAAAACGCCTGTTTTGGGACTCTGCTGAGAAACTATTTGCAAACTGCTGAGTCCACACACCCGTTGAATTCTGGAAGTTGAGTGCACACATTGACAACAGTTCTGTTAGATGGCTGCGTTTTGGATTTAGAAGCAGATATTTCCCTGTGCTTACTGCTGTTTCTTCCATATGCCAGTAATGGGTTGAAAACGCCTGTTTTGGGACTCTGCAGAGAAAGTGTTTGCAGACTGCTGAATCCACACACGGGTTTAACTCTGGAAGTTGAGTGCACACATTGACAACCGTTCTGTTAGATAGCTGCGTTTTGGATTTAGAAGCAGATATTTCCCTGTGCTTACTGCTGTTTCTTCCTTATGCCGGTAATGGGCTGAAAACGCCTGTTTTGGGACTCTGCAGAGAAAGTGTTTGCAGACTGCTGAATCCACACATGGGTTTAACTCTGGAAGTTGAGTACACATATTGACAACCGTTCTGTTAGATAGCTGCGTTTTGGATTTAGAAGCAGATATTTCCCTGTGCTTACTGCTGTTTCTTCCATATGCCGGTAATGGGCTGAAAACGCCTGTTTTGGGACTCTGCAGAGAAAGTGTTTGCAGACTGCTGAATCCACACACGGGTTGAACTCTGGAAGTTGAGTGCACACATTGACAACCGTTCTGTTAGATAGCTGCGTTTTGGATTTAGAAGCAGATATTTCCCTGTGCTTACTGCTGTTTCTTCCCCATGCGGGTAATGGGCTGAAAACGCCTGTTTTGGGACTCTGCAGAGAAAGTGTTTGCAGACTGCTGAATCCACACACGGGTTTAACTCTGGAAGTTGAGTGCACACATTGACAACCGTTCTGTTAGATAGCTTCGTTTTGGATTTAGATGCAGATATTTCCCTGTGCTTACTGCTGTTTCTTCCATATGCCGGTAATGGGCTGAAAACGCCTGTTTTGTGACTCTGCAGAGAAAGTGTTTGCAGACTGCTGAATCCACACACGGGTTTAACTCTGCAAGTTGAGTGCACACATTGACAACCGTTCTGTTAGATAGCTGCGTTTTGGATTTAGAAGCAGATAATTCCCTGTGCTTACTGATGTTTCTTCCATATGCCGGTAATGGGCTGAAAACGCCTGTTTTGGGAGTCTGCAGAGAAAGTGTTTGCAGACTGCTGAATCCACACACGGGTTTACTTCTGGAAGGTGAGTGCACACATTGAGAACCGTTCTGTTAGATAGCTGGGTTTTGGTTTTAGAAGCAGATATTTCCCTGTGCTTACTGCTGTTTCTTCCACATGCCGGTAGTGAGCTGAAAATGCCTGTTTTGGGACTCTGCAGAGAAAGTGTTTGCAGACTGTTGAAACCACATACGGGTTTAACTCTGGAAGTTGAGGGCACACATTGACAACCGTTCTGTTAGATAGCTGCGTTTTGGATTTAGAAGCAGATATTTCCCTGTGCTTACTGCTGTTTCTTCCATATGCCGGTAATGGGCTGAAAACGCCTGTTTTGGGACTCTGCAGAGAAAGTGTTTGCAGACTGCTGAATCCACACACGGGTTTAACTCTGGAAGTTGAGTGCACACATTGACAACCGTTCTGTTAGAGAGCTGCGTTTTGGATTTAGAAACAGATATTTCCCTGTGCTTACTGCTGTTTCTTCCATATGCCGGTAATGGGCTGAAAACGCCTGTTTTGGGACTCTGCAGAGAAACTGTTTGCAGACTGCTGAATCCACACACGGGTTTAACTCTGGAAGTTGAGTGCACACATTGACAACCGTTCTGTTAGATAGCTGCGTTTTGGATTTAGAAGCAGATATTTCCCTGTGCTTACAGCTGTTTCTTCCATATGCCGGTAATGGGCTGAAAATGACTGTTTTGGGACTCTGCAGAGAAAGTGTTTGCAGACTGTTGAAACCACACACGGGTTTAACTCTGGAAGTTGAGTGCACACATTGACAACCGTTCTGTTAGATAGCTGCGTTTTGGATTTAGAAGCAGATATTTCCCTGTGCTTACTGCTGTTTCTTCCATATGCCGGTAATGGGCTGAAAACGCCTGTTTTGGGACTCTGCAGAGAAAGTGTTTGCAGACTGCTGAATCCACACACGGGTTGAACTCTGGAAGTTGAGTGCACACATTGACAACCGTACTGTTAGATAGCTGCGTTTTGGATTTAGAAGCAGATATTTCCCTGTGCTTACTGCTGTTTCTTCCATATGCCGGTAATGGGCTGAAAACGCCTGTTTTGGGACTCTGCAGAGAAAGTGTTTGCAGACTGCTGAATCCACACACGGGTTGAACTCTGGAAGGTGAGTGCACACATTGACAACCGTTCTGTTAGATAGCTGCGTTTTGGATTTAGAAGCAGGTATTTCCCTGTGCTTGCTGCTATTTCTTCCATATGCCGGTAATGGGCTGAAAACGCCTGTTTTGCGACTCTGCAGAGAAAGTATTTGCAGACTGCTGAATCCACACACGGGTTGAACTCTGGAAGTTGAGTGCACACATTGACAACCGTTCTGTTAGATAGCTGCGTTTTGGATTTAGAAGCAGATATTTCCCTGTGCTTACTGCTGTTTCTTCCATATGCCGGTAATGGGCTGAAAACGCCTGTTTTGGGACTCTGCATAGAAACTGTTTGCAGACTGCTGAATCCACACACGGGTTGAACTCTGGAAGTTGAGTGCACACATTGACAACAGATCGTTAGATAGCTGCGTTTTGGATTTAGAAGCAGATATTCCCCTGTGCTTACTGCTGTTTCTTCCATATGCCGGTAATGGGCTGAAAACGCCTGTTTTGGGACTCTGCTGAGAAACTATTTGCAAACTGCTGAATCCACACACCCGTTGAATTCTGGAAGTTGAGTGCACACATTGACAACCGTTCTGTTAGATAGCTGCGTTTTGGATTTAGAAGCAGATATTTCCCTGTGCTTACTGCTGTTTCTTCCATATGCCGGTAATGGGCTGAAAACGCCTGTTTTGGGACTCTGCAGAGAAAGTGTTTGCAGACTGCTGAATCCACACACGGGTTGAACTCTGGAAGTTGACTGCACACATTGACAACCGTTCTGTTAGATAGCTGCGTTTTGGATTTAGAAGCAGATATTTCCCTGTGCTTACTGCTGTTTCTTCCCCATGCGGGTAATGGGCTGAAAACGCCTGTTTTGGGACTCTGCAGAGAAAGTGTTTGTAGACTGCTGAATCCACACAAGGGTTTAACTCTGGAAGTTGAGTGCACACATTGACAACCGTTCTGTTAGATAGCTGCGTTTTGGATTTAGAAGCAGATATTTCCCTGTGCTTACTGCTGTTTCTTCCATATGCCGGTAATGGGCTGAAAACGCCTGTTTTTGGACTCTGCAGAAAAAGTGTTTGCAGACTGCTGAATCCACACACGGGTTTAACTCTTGAAGTTGAGTGCACACATTGACAACCGTTCTGTTAGATAGCTGCGTTTTGGATTTAGAAGCAGATATTTCCCTGTGCTTACTGCTGTTTCTTCCATATGCCGGTAATGGGCTGAAAACGCCTGTTTTGGGACTCTGCAGAGAAAGGGTTTGCAGACTGCTGAATCCACACACGGGGTTAACTCTGGAAGGTGAGTGCACACATTGACAACCGTTCTATTAGATAGCTGCGTTTTGGATTTAGAAGCAGATAATTCCCTGTGCTTACTGATGTTTCTTCCATATGCCGGTAATGGGCTGAAAACGCCTGTTTTGGGACTCTGCAGAGAATGTGTTTGCAGACTGCTGAATCCACACACGGGTTTACTTCTGGAAGGTGAGTGCACACATTGAGAACCGTTCTTTGGGTAGCTGGGTTTTGGATTTAGAAGCAGATATTTCCCTGTGCTTACTGCTGTTTCTTCCACATGCCGGTAATGGGCTGAAAATGCCTGTTTTGGGACTCTGCAGAGAAAGTGTTTGCAGACTGTTGAAACCACATACGGGTTTAACTCTGGAAGTTGGGGGCACACATTGACAACCGTTCTGTTAGATAGCTGCGTTTTGGATTTAGAAGCAGATATTTCCCTGTGCTTACTGCTGTTTCTTCCATATGCCGGTAAAGGGCTGAAAACGCCTGTTTTGGGACTCTGCAGAGAAAGTGTTTGCAGACTGCTGAATCCACACACGGGGTTAACTCTGGAAGTTGAGTGCACACATTGACAACCGTTCTGTTAGATAGCTGCGTTTTGGATTTAGAAGCAGATATTTCCCTGTGCTTACTGCTGTTTCTTCCATATGCCGGTAATGGGCTGAAAACGCCTGTTCTGGTACTCTGCAGAGAAAGTGTTTGCAGACTGCTGAATCCACACACGGGTTGAACTCTGGAAGTTGAGTGCACACATTGACAACCGTTCTGTTAGATAGCTGCGTTTTGGATTTAGAAGCAGATATTTCCCTGTGCTTACTGCTGTTTCTTCCATATGCCGGTAATGGGCTGAAAACGCCTGTTTTGGGACTCTGCAGAGAAACTATTTGCAGACTGCTGAATCCACACACGGGTTGAACTCTGGAAGTTGAGTGCACACATTGACAACCGTTCTGTTAGATGGCTGCGTTTTGGATTTAGAAGCAGATATTTCCCTGTGCTTACTGCTGTTTCTTCCATATGCCGGTAATGGGCTGAAAATGACTGTTTTGGGACTCTGCAGAGAAATTGTTTGCAGACTGTTGAAACCACACACGGGTTTAACTCTGGAAGTTGAGTGCACACATTGACAACCGTTCTGTTAGATAGCTGCGTTTTGGATTTAGAAGCAGATATTTCCCTGTGCTTACTGCTGTTTCTTCCATATGCCGGTAATGGGCTGAAAATACCTGTTTTGGGACTCTGAAGAGAAAGTGTTTGCAGACTGCTGAATCCACACACGGGTTGAACTCTGGAAGTTGACTGCACACATTGACAACCGTTCTGTTAGATAGCTGCGTTTTGGATTTAGAAGCAGATATTTCCCTGTGCTTACTGCTGTTTCTTCCATATGCTGGTAATGGGCTGAAAACGCCTGTTTTGGGACTCTGCAGAGAAAGTGTTTGCAGACTGTTGAAACCACACACGGGTTTAACTCTGGAAGTTGAGTGCACACATTGAGAACCGTTCTGTTAGATAGCTGGGTTTTTGATTTAGAAGCAGATATTTCCCTGTGCTTACTGCTGTTTCTTCCATATGCGGGTAATGGGCTGAAAACGCCTGTTTTGGGACTCTGCAGAGAAAGTGTTTGCAGACTGCTGAATCCACACACGGGGTTAACTCTGGAAGTTGAGTGCACACATTGAGAACCGTTCTGTTAGATAGCTGCGTTTTGGATTTAGAAGCAGATATTTCCCTGTGCTTACTGCTGTTTCTTCCATATGCCGGTAATGGGCTGAAAACGCCTGTTTTGGGACTCTGCAGAGAAAGTGCTTGCAGACTGCTGAATCCACACACGGGGTTAACTCTGGAAGTTGAGTGCACACATTGACAACCGTTCTGTTAGATAGCTGCGTTTTGGATTTAGAAGCAGATATTTCCCTGTGCTTACTGCTGTTTCTTCCATATGCCGGTAATGGGCTGAAAATGACTGTTTTGGGACTCTGCAGAGAAATTGTTTGCAGACTGTTGAAACCACACACGGGTTTAACTCTGGAAGTTGAGTGCACAGATTGACAACCGTTCTGTTAGATAGCTGCGTTTTGGATTTAGAAGCAGATATTTCCCTGTGCTTACTGCTGTTTCTTCCATATGCGGGTAAAGGGCTGAAAACGCCTGTTTTGGGAGTCTGCAGAGAAAGTGTTTGCAGACTGCTGAATCCACACACGGGGTTAACTCTGGAAGTTGAGTGCACACATTGAGAACCGTTCTGTTAGATAGCTGCGTTTTGGATTTAGAAGCAGATATTTCCCTGTGCTTACTGCTGTTTCTTCCATATGCCGGTAATGGGCTGAAAATGACTGTTTTGGGACTCTGCAGAGAAATTGTTTGCAGACTGTTGAAACCACACACGGGTTTAACTCTGGAAGTTGAGTGCACACATTGACAACCGTTCTGTTAGATAGCTGCGTTTTGGATTTAGAAGCAGATATTTCCCTGTGCTTACTGCTGTTTCTTCCATATGCGGGTAATGGGCTGAAAACGCCTGTTTTGGGACTCTGCAGAGAAAGTGTTTGCAGACTGCTGAATCCACACACGGGGTTAACTCTGGAAGTTGAGTGCACACATTGAGAACCGCTCTGTTAGATAGCTGCGTTTTGGATTTAGAAGCAGATATTTCCCTGTGCTTACTGCTGTTTCTTCCATATGCCGGTAATGGGCTGAAAACGCCTGTTTTGGGACTCTGCAGAGAAAGTGTTTGCAGACTGCTGAATCCACACACGGGGTTAACTCTGGAAGTTGAGTGCACACATTGACAACCGTTCTGTTAGATAGCTGCGTTTTGGATTTAGAAGCAGATATTTCCCTGTGCTTACTGCTGTTTCTTCCATATGCCGGTAATGGGCTGAAAATGACTGTTTTGGGACTCTGCAGAGAAATTGTTTGCAGACTGTTGAAACCACACACGGGTTTAACTCTGGAAGTTGAGTGCACACATTGACAACCGTTCTGTTAGATAGCTGCGTTTTGGATTTAGAAGCAGATATTTCCCTGTGCTTACTGCTGTTTCTTCCATATGCCGGTAATGGGCTGAAAATACCTGTTTTGGGACACTGAAGAGAAAGTGTTTGCAGACTGCTGAATCCACACACGGGTTGAACTCTGAAAGTTGACTGCACACATTGACAACCGTTCTGTTAGATAGCTGCGTTTTGGATTTAGAAGCAGATATTTCCCTGTGCTTACTGCTGTTTCTTCCATATGCCGGTAATGGGCTGAAAACGCCTGTTTTGGGACTCTGCAGAGAAAGTGTTTGCAGACTGTTGAAACCACACACGGGTTTAACTCTGGAAGTTGAGTGCACACATTGAGAACCGTTCTGTTAGATAGCTGGGTTTTTGATTTAGAAGCAGATATTTCCCTGTGCTTACTGCTGTTTCTTCCATATGCCGGTAATGGGCTGAAAACGCCTGTTTTGGGACTCTGCAGAGAAAGTGTTTGCAGACTGCTGAATCCACACACGGGGTTAACTCTGGAAGTTGAGTGCACACATTGACAACCGTTCTGTTAGATAGCTGCGTTTTGGATTTAGAAGCAGATATTTCCCTGTGCTTACTGCTGTTTCTTCCATATGCCGGTAATGGGCTGAAAACGCCTGTTTTGGGACTCTGCAGAGAATGTGTTTGCAGACTGCTGAATCCACACACGGGTTTACTTCTGGAAGGTGAGTGCACACATTGAGAACCGTTCTTTGGGTAGCTGGGTTTTGGATTTAGAAGCAGATATTTCCCTGTGCTTACTGCTGTTTCTTCCACATGCCGGTAATGGGCTGAAAATGCCTGTTTTGGGACTCTGCAGAGAAAGTGTTTGCAGACTGTTGAAACCACATACGGGTTTAACTCTGGAAGTTGGGGGCACACATTGACAACCGTTCTGTTAGATAGCTGCGTTTTGGATTTAGAAGCAGATATTTCCCTGTGCTTACTGCTGTTTCTTCCATATGCCGGTAAAGGGCTGAAAACGCCTGTTTTGGGACTCTGCAGAGAAAGTGTTTGCAGACTGCTGAATCCACACACGGGGTTAACTCTGGAAGTTGAGTGCACACATTGACAACCGTTCTGTTAGATAGCTGCGTTTTGGATTTAGAAGCAGATATTTCCCTGTGCTTACTGCTGTTTCTTCCATATGCCGGTAATGGGCTGAAAACGCCTGTTCTGGTACTCTGCAGAGAAAGTGTTTGCAGACTGCTGAATCCACACACGGGTTGAACTCTGGAAGTTGAGTGCACACATTGACAACCGTTCTGTTAGATAGCTGCGTTTTGGATTTAGAAGCAGATATTTCCCTGTGCTTACTGCTGTTTCTTCCATATGCCGGTAATGGGCTGAAAACGCCTGTTTTGGGACTCTGCAGAGAAACTATTTGCAGACTGCTGAATCCACACACGGGTTGAACTCTGGAAGTTGAGTGCACACATTGACAACCGTTCTGTTAGATGGCTGCGTTTTGGATTTAGAAGCAGATATTTCCCTGTGCTTACTGCTGTTTCTTCCATATGCCGGTAATGGGCTGAAAATGACTGTTTTGGGACTCTGCAGAGAAATTGTTTGCAGACTGTTGAAACCACACACGGGTTTAACTCTGGAAGTTGAGTGCACACATTGACAACCGTTCTGTTAGATAGCTGCGTTTTGGATTTAGAAGCAGATATTTCCCTGTGCTTACTGCTGTTTCTTCCATATGCCGGTAATGGGCTGAAAATACCTGTTTTGGGACTCTGAAGAGAAAGTGTTTGCAGACTGCTGAATCCACACACGGGTTGAACTCTGGAAGTTGACTGCACACATTGACAACCGTTCTGTTAGATAGCTGCGTTTTGGATTTAGAAGCAGATATTTCCCTGTGCTTACTGCTGTTTCTTCCATATGCTGGTAATGGGCTGAAAACGCCTGTTTTGGGACTCTGCAGAGAAAGTGTTTGCAGACTGTTGAAACCACACACGGGTTTAACTCTGGAAGTTGAGTGCACACATTGAGAACCGTTCTGTTAGATAGCTGGGTTTTTGATTTAGAAGCAGATATTTCCCTGTGCTTACTGCTGTTTCTTCCATATGCGGGTAATGGGCTGAAAACGCCTGTTTTGGGACTCTGCAGAGAAAGTGTTTGCAGACTGCTGAATCCACACACGGGGTTAACTCTGGAAGTTGAGTGCACACATTGAGAACCGTTCTGTTAGATAGCTGCGTTTTGGATTTAGAAGCAGATATTTCCCTGTGCTTACTGCTGTTTCTTCCATATGCCGGTAATGGGCTGAAAACGCCTGTTTTGGGACTCTGCAGAGAAAGTGCTTGCAGACTGCTGAATCCACACACGGGGTTAACTCTGGAAGTTGAGTGCACACATTGACAACCGTTCTGTTAGATAGCTGCGTTTTGGATTTAGAAGCAGATATTTCCCTGTGCTTACTGCTGTTTCTTCCATATGCCGGTAATGGGCTGAAAATGACTGTTTTGGGACTCTGCAGAGAAATTGTTTGCAGACTGTTGAAACCACACACGGGTTTAACTCTGGAAGTTGAGTGCACAGATTGACAACCGTTCTGTTAGATAGCTGCGTTTTGGATTTAGAAGCAGATATTTCCCTGTGCTTACTGCTGTTTCTTCCATATGCGGGTAAAGGGCTGAAAACGCCTGTTTTGGGAGTCTGCAGAGAAAGTGTTTGCAGACTGCTGAATCCACACACGGGGTTAACTCTGGAAGTTGAGTGCACACATTGAGAACCGTTCTGTTAGATAGCTGCGTTTTGGATTTAGAAGCAGATATTTCCCTGTGCTTACTGCTGTTTCTTCCATATGCCGGTAATGGGCTGAAAATGACTGTTTTGGGACTCTGCAGAGAAATTGTTTGCAGACTGTTGAAACCACACACGGGTTTAACTCTGGAAGTTGAGTGCACACATTGACAACCGTTCTGTTAGATAGCTGCGTTTTGGATTTAGAAGCAGATATTTCCCTGTGCTTACTGCTGTTTCTTCCATATGCGGGTAATGGGCTGAAAACGCCTGTTTTGGGACTCTGCAGAGAAAGTGTTTGCAGACTGCTGAATCCACACACGGGGTTAACTCTGGAAGTTGAGTGCACACATTGAGAACCGCTCTGTTAGATAGCTGCGTTTTGGATTTAGAAGCAGATATTTCCCTGTGCTTACTGCTGTTTCTTCCATATGCCGGTAATGGGCTGAAAACGCCTGTTTTGGGACTCTGCAGAGAAAGTGTTTGCAGACTGCTGAATCCACACACGGGGTTAACTCTGGAAGTTGAGTGCACACATTGACAACCGTTCTGTTAGATAGCTGCGTTTTGGATTTAGAAGCAGATATTTCCCTGTGCTTACTGCTGTTTCTTCCATATGCCGGTAATGGGCTGAAAATGACTGTTTTGGGACTCTGCAGAGAAATTGTTTGCAGACTGTTGAAACCACACACGGGTTTAACTCTGGAAGTTGAGTGCACACATTGACAACCGTTCTGTTAGATAGCTGCGTTTTGGATTTAGAAGCAGATATTTCCCTGTGCTTACTGCTGTTTCTTCCATATGCCGGTAATGGGCTGAAAATACCTGTTTTGGGACACTGAAGAGAAAGTGTTTGCAGACTGCTGAATCCACACACGGGTTGAACTCTGAAAGTTGACTGCACACATTGACAACCGTTCTGTTAGATAGCTGCGTTTTGGATTTAGAAGCAGATATTTCCCTGTGCTTACTGCTGTTTCTTCCATATGCCGGTAATGGGCTGAAAACGCCTGTTTTGGGACTCTGCAGAGAAAGTGTTTGCAGACTGTTGAAACCACACACGGGTTTAACTCTGGAAGTTGAGTGCACACATTGAGAACCGTTCTGTTAGATAGCTGGGTTTTTGATTTAGAAGCAGATATTTCCCTGTGCTTACTGCTGTTTCTTCCATATGCCGGTAATGGGCTGAAAACGCCTGTTTTGGGACTCTGCAGAGAAAGTGTTTGCAGACTGCTGAATCCACACACGGGGTTAACTCTGGAAGTTGAGTGCACACATTGACAACCGTTCTGTTAGATAGCTGCGTTTTGGATTTAGAAGCAGATATTTCCCTGTGCTTACTGCTGTTTCTTCCATATGCCGGTAATGGGCTGAAAACGCCTGTTTTGGGACTCTGCAGAGAATGTGTTTGCAGACTGCTGAATCCACACACGGGTTTACTTCTGGAAGGTGAGTGCACACATTGAGAACCGTTCTTTGGGTAGCTGGGTTTTGGATTTAGAAGCAGATATTTCCCTGTGCTTACTGCTGTTTCTTCCACATGCCGGTAATGGGCTGAAAATGCCTGTTTTGGGACTCTGCAGAGAAAGTGTTTGCAGACTGTTGAAACCACATACGGGTTTAACTCTGGAAGTTGGGGGCACACATTGACAACCGTTCTGTTAGATAGCTGCGTTTTGGATTTAGAAGCAGATATTTCCCTGTGCTTACTGCTGTTTCTTCCATATGCCGGTAAAGGGCTGAAAACGCCTGTTTTGGGACTCTGCAGAGAAAGTGTTTGCAGACTGCTGAATCCACACACGGGGTTAACTCTGGAAGTTGAGTGCACACATTGACAACCGTTCTGTTAGATAGCTGCGTTTTGGATTTAGAAGCAGATATTTCCCTGTGCTTACTGCTGTTTCTTCCATATGCCGGTAATGGGCTGAAAACGCCTGTTCTGGTACTCTGCAGAGAAAGTGTTTGCAGACTGCTGAATCCACACACGGGTTGAACTCTGGAAGTTGAGTGCACACATTGACAACCGTTCTGTTAGATAGCTGCGTTTTGGATTTAGAAGCAGATATTTCCCTGTGCTTACTGCTGTTTCTTCCATATGCCGGTAATGGGCTGAAAACGCCTGTTTTGGGACTCTGCAGAGAAACTATTTGCAGACTGCTGAATCCACACACGGGTTGAACTCTGGAAGTTGAGTGCACACATTGACAACCGTTCTGTTAGATGGCTGCGTTTTGGATTTAGAAGCAGATATTTCCCTGTGCTTACTGCTGTTTCTTCCATATGCCGGTAATGGGCTGAAAATGACTGTTTTGGGACTCTGCAGAGAAATTGTTTGCAGACTGTTGAAACCACACACGGGTTTAACTCTGGAAGTTGAGTGCACACATTGACAACCGTTCTGTTAGATAGCTGCGTTTTGGATTTAGAAGCAGATATTTCCCTGTGCTTACTGCTGTTTCTTCCATATGCCGGTAATGGGCTGAAAATACCTGTTTTGGGACTCTGAAGAGAAAGTGTTTGCAGACTGCTGAATCCACACACGGGTTGAACTCTGGAAGTTGACTGCACACATTGACAACCGTTCTGTTAGATAGCTGCGTTTTGGATTTAGAAGCAGATATTTCCCTGTGCTTACTGCTGTTTCTTCCATATGCTGGTAATGGGCTGAAAACGCCTGTTTTGGGACTCTGCAGAGAAAGTGTTTGCAGACTGTTGAAACCACACACGGGTTTAACTCTGGAAGTTGAGTGCACACATTGAGAACCGTTCTGTTAGATAGCTGGGTTTTTGATTTAGAAGCAGATATTTCCCTGTGCTTACTGCTGTTTCTTCCATATGCGGGTAATGGGCTGAAAACGCCTGTTTTGGGACTCTGCAGAGAAAGTGTTTGCAGACTGCTGAATCCACACACGGGGTTAACTCTGGAAGTTGAGTGCACACATTGAGAACCGTTCTGTTAGATAGCTGCGTTTTGGATTTAGAAGCAGATATTTCCCTGTGCTTACTGCTGTTTCTTCCATATGCCGGTAATGGGCTGAAAACGCCTGTTTTGGGACTCTGCAGAGAAAGTGCTTGCAGACTGCTGAATCCACACACGGGGTTAACTCTGGAAGTTGAGTGCACACATTGACAACCGTTCTGTTAGATAGCTGCGTTTTGGATTTAGAAGCAGATATTTCCCTGTGCTTACTGCTGTTTCTTCCATATGCCGGTAATGGGCTGAAAATGACTGTTTTGGGACTCTGCAGAGAAATTGTTTGCAGACTGTTGAAACCACACACGGGTTTAACTCTGGAAGTTGAGTGCACAGATTGACAACCGTTCTGTTAGATAGCTGCGTTTTGGATTTAGAAGCAGATATTTCCCTGTGCTTACTGCTGTTTCTTCCATATGCGGGTAAAGGGCTGAAAACGCCTGTTTTGGGAGTCTGCAGAGAAAGTGTTTGCAGACTGCTGAATCCACACACGGGGTTAACTCTGGAAGTTGAGTGCACACATTGAGAACCGTTCTGTTAGATAGCTGCGTTTTGGATTTAGAAGCAGATATTTCCCTGTGCTTACTGCTGTTTCTTCCATATGCCGGTAATGGGCTGAAAATGACTGTTTTGGGACTCTGCAGAGAAATTGTTTGCAGACTGTTGAAACCACACACGGGTTTAACTCTGGAAGTTGAGTGCACACATTGACAACCGTTCTGTTAGATAGCTGCGTTTTGGATTTAGAAGCAGATATTTCCCTGTGCTTACTGCTGTTTCTTCCATATGCGGGTAATGGGCTGAAAACGCCTGTTTTGGGACTCTGCAGAGAAAGTGTTTGCAGACTGCTGAATCCACACACGGGGTTAACTCTGGAAGTTGAGTGCACACATTGAGAACCGCTCTGTTAGATAGCTGCGTTTTGGATTTAGAAGCAGATATTTCCCTGTGCTTACTGCTGTTTCTTCCATATGCCGGTAATGGGCTGAAAACGCCTGTTTTGGGACTCTGCAGAGAAAGTGTTTGCAGACTGCTGAATCCACACACGGGGTTAACTCTGGAAGTTGAGTGCACACATTGACAACCGTTCTGTTAGATAGCTGCGTTTTGGATTTAGAAGCAGATATTTCCCTGTGCTTACTGCTGTTTCTTCCATATGCCGGTAATGGGCTGAAAATGACTGTTTTGGGACTCTGCAGAGAAATTGTTTGCAGACTGTTGAAACCACACACGGGTTTAACTCTGGAAGTTGAGTGCACACATTGACAACCGTTCTGTTAGATAGCTGCGTTTTGGATTTAGAAGCAGATATTTCCCTGTGCTTACTGCTGTTTCTTCCATATGCCGGTAATGGGCTGAAAATACCTGTTTTGGGACACTGAAGAGAAAGTGTTTGCAGACTGCTGAATCCACACACGGGTTGAACTCTGGAAGTTGACTGCACACATTGACAACCGTTCTGTTAGATAGCTGCGTTTTGGATTTAGAAGCAGATATTTCCCTGTGCTTACTGCTGTTTCTTCCATATGCCGGTAATGGGCTGAAAACGCCTGTTTTGGGACTCTGCAGAGAAAGTGTTTGCAGACTGTTGAAACCACACACGGGTTTAACTCTGGAAGTTGAGTGCACACATTGAGAACCGTTCTGTTAGATAGCTGGGTTTTTGATTTAGAAGCAGATATTTCCCTGTGCTTACTGCTGTTTCTTCCATATGCCGGTAATGGGCTGAAAACGCCTGTTTTGGGACTCTGCAGAGAAAGTGTTTGCAGACTGCTGAATCCACACACGGGGTTAACTCTGGAAGTTGAGTGCACACATTGACAACCGTTCTGTTAGATAGCTGCGTTTTGGATTTAGAAGCAGATATTTCCCTGTGCTTACTGCTGTTTCTTCCATATGCCGGTAATGGGCTGAAAACGCCTGTTTTGGGACTCTGCAGAGAAAGTGTTTGCAGACTGCTGAATCCACACACGGGGTTAACTCTGGAAGTTGAGTGCACACATTGACAACCGTTCTGTTAGATAGCTGCGTTTTGGATTTAGAAGCAGATATTTCCCTGTGCTTACTGCTGTTTCTTCCATATGCCGGTAATGGGCTGAAAACGCCTGTTTTGGGACTCTGCAGAGAAAGTGTTTGCAGACTGCTGAATCCACACACGGGTTTACCTCTGGAAGTTGAGTGCACACATTGACAACCGTTCTGTTAGATAGCTGCGTTTTGGATTTAGAAGCAGATATTTCCCTGTGCTTACGGCTGTTTCTTCCATATGCCGGTAATGGGCTGAAAACGCCTGTTTTGGGACTCTGCAGAGAAACTATTTGCAGACTGCTGAATCCACACACGGGTTGAACTCTGGAAGTTGAGTGCACACACTGACAACCGTTCTGTTAGATAGCTGCGTTTTGGATTTAGAAGCAGATATTTCCCTGTGCTTACTGCTGTTTCTTCCATATGCCGGTAATGGGCTGAAAACGCCTGTTTTGGGACTCTGCAGAGAAAGTGTTTGCAGACTGTTGAAACCACACACGGGTTTAACTCTGGAAGTTGAGTGCACACATTGACAACCGTTCTGTTAGATAGCTGCGTTTTGGATTTAGAAGCAGATATTTCCCTGTGCTTACTGCTGTTTCTTCCATATGCCGGTAATGGGCTGAAAACGCCTGTTTTGGGACTCTGCAGAGAAAGTGTTTGCAGACTGTTGAAACCACACACGGGTTTAACTCTGGAAGTTGAGTGCACACATTGAGAACCGTTCTGTTAGATAGCTGGGTTTTGGATTTAGAAGCAGATATTTCCATGTGCTTACTGCTGTTTCTTCCATATGCGGGTAATGGGCTGTAAACGCCTGTTTTGGGACTCTGCAGAGAAAGTGTTTGCAGACTGCTGAATCCACACACGGGGTTAACTCTGGAAGTTGAGTGCACACATTGACAACCGTTCTGTTAGATAGCTGCGTTTTGTATTTAGAAGTAGATATTTCCCTGTGCTTACTGCTGTTTCTTCCATATGCCGGTAATGGGCTGAAAACGCCTGTTTTGGGACTCTGCAGAGAAAGTGTTTGCAGACTGCTGAATCCACACACGGGGTTAACTCTGGAAGTTGAGTGCACACATTGACAACCGTTCTGTTAGATAGCTGCGTTTTGGAATTAGAAGCAGATATTTCCCTGTGCTTATTGCTGTTTCTTCCATATGCCTGTAATGGGCTGAAAACGCCTGTTTTGGGACTCTGCAGAGAAAGTGTTTGCAGACTGCTGAATCCACACACGGGTTTACCTCTGGAAGTTGAGTGCACACATTGACAACCGTTCTGTTAGATAGCTGCGTGTTGCATTTAGAAGCAGATATTTCCCTGTGCTTACAGCTGTTTCTTCCATATGCCGGTAATGGGCTGAAAACGCCTGTTTTGCGACTCTGCAGAGAAAGTATTTGCAGACTGCTGAATCCACACACGGGTTGAACTCTGGAAGTTGAGTGCACACACTGACAACCGTTCTGCTAGATAGCTGCGTTTTGGATTTAGAAGCAGATATTTCCCTGTGCTTACTGCTGTTTCTTCCATATGCCGGTAATGGGCTGAAAACGCCTGTTTTGGGACTCTGCAGAGAAAGTGTTTGCAGACTGTTGAAACCACACACGGGTTTATCTCTGGAAGTTGAGTGCACACATTGACAACCGTTCTGTTAGATAGCTGCGTTTTGGATTTAGAAGCAGATATTTCCCTGTGCTTACTGCTGTTTCTTCCATATGTCGGTAATGGGCTGAAAACGCCTGTTTTGGGACTCTGCAGAGAAAGTGTTTGCAGACTGCTGAATCCACACACGGTGTTAACTCTGGAAGTTGAGTGCACAGATTGACAACCGTTCTGTTAGATAGCTGCGTTTTGGATTTAGAAGCAGATATTTCCCTGTGCTTACTGCTGTTTCTTCCATATGCCGGTAATGGGCTGAAAACGCCTGTTTCGGGACTCTGCAGAGAAAGTGTTTGCAGACTGCTGAATCCACACACGGGGTTAACTCTGGAAGTTGAGTGCACACATTGACAACAGTTCTGTTAGACAGCTGCGTTTTGGATTTAGAAGCAGATAGTTCCCTGTGCTTACTGCTGTTTCTTCCATATGCAGGTAATGGGCTGAAAATGCCTGTTTTGGGACTCTGAAGAGAAAGTGTTTGCAGACTGCTGAATCCACACACGGGTTGAACTCTGGAAGTTGAGTGCACACATTGACAACCGTTCTGTTAGATAGCTGCGTTTTGGATTTAAAAGCAGATATTTCCCTGCGCTTACTGCTGTTTCTTCCATATGCCGGTAATGGGCTGAAAACGCCTGTTTTGGGACTCTGCAGAGAAAGTGTTTGCAGACTGTTGAAACCACACACGGGTTTAACTCTTGAAGTTGAGTGCACACATTGAGAACCGTTCTGTTAGATAGCTGGGTTTTGGATTTAGAAGCAGATATTTCCCTGTGCTTACTGCTGTTTCTTCCATATGCCGGTAATGGGCTGAAAACGCCTGTTTTTGGACTCTGCAGATAAAGTGTTTGCAGACTGCTGAATCCACACACGGGTTTAACTCTTGAAGTTGAGTGCACACATTGACAACCGTTCTGTTAGATAGCTGCGTTTTGGATTTAGAAGCAGATATTTCCCTGTGCTTACTGCTGTTTCTTCCATATGCCGGTAATGGGCTGAAAACGCCTGTTTTGGGACTCTGCAGAGAAAGTGTTTGCAGACTGCTGAATCCACACACGGGGTTAACTCTGGAAGGTGAGTGCACACATTGACAAGCGTTCTGTTAGATAGCTGCGTTTTGGATTTAGAAGCAGATAATTCCCTGTGCTTACTGATGTTTCTTCCATATGCCGGTAATGGGCTGAAAACGCCTGTTTTGGGACTCTGCAGAGAATGTGTTTGCAGACTGCTGAATCCACACACGGGTTTACTTCTGGAAGGTGAGTGCACACATTGAGAACCGTTCTTTGGGTAGCTGGGTTTTGGATTTAGAAGCAGATATTTCCCTGTGCTTACTGCTGTTTCTTCCACATGCCGGTAATGGGCTGAAAATGCCTGTTTTGGGACTCTGCAGAGAAAGTGTTTGCAGACTGTTGAAACCACATACGGGTTTAACTCTGGAAGTTGGGGGCACACATTGACAACCGTTCTGTTAGATAGCTGCCTTTTGGATTTAGAAGCGGATATTTCCCTGTGCTTACTGCTGTTTCTTCCATATGCCGGTAAAGGGCTGAAAACGCCTGTTTTGGGACTCTGCAGAGAAAGTGTTTGCAGACTGCTGAATCCACACACGGGGTTAACTCTGGAAGTTGAGTGCACACATTGACAACCGTTCTGTTAGATAGCTGCGTTTTGGATTTAGAAGCAGATATTTCCCTGTGCTTACTGCTGTTTCTTCCATATGCCGGTAATGGGCTGAAAACGCCTGTTCTGGTACTCTGCAGAGAAAGTGTTTGCAGACTGCTGAATCCACACACGGGTTGAACTCTGGAAGTTGAGTGCACACATTGACAACCGTTCTGTTAGATAGCTGCGTTTTGGATTTAGAAGCAGATATTTCCCTGTGCTTACTGCTGTTTCTTCCATATGCCGGTAATGGGCTGAAAACGCCTGTTTTGGGACTCTGCAGAGAAACTATTTGCAGACTGCTGAATCCACACACGGGTTGAACTCTGGAAGTTGAGTGCACACATTGACAACCGTTCTGTTAGATGGCTGCGTTTTGGATTTAGAAGCAGATATTTCCCTGTGCTTACTGCTGTTTCTTCCATATGCCGGTAATGGGCTGAAAACGCCTGTTTTGGGACTCTGCAGAGAAAGTGTTTGCAGACTGCTGAATCCACACACGGTGTTAACTCTGGAAGTTGAGTGCACAGATTGACAACCGTTCTGTTAGATAGCTGCGTTTTGGATTTAGAAGCAGATATTTCCCTGTGCTTACTGCTGTTTCTTCCATATGCCGGTAATGGGCTGAAAACGCCTGTTTTGGGACTCTGCAGAGAAAGTGTTTGCAGACTGCTGAATCCACACACGGGGTTAACTCTGGAAGTTGAGTGCACACATTGACAACCGTTCTGTTAGATAGCTGCGTTTTGGATTTAGAAGCAGATAATTCCCTGTGCTTACTGATGTTTCTTCCATATGCCGGTAATGGGCTGAAAACGCCTGTTTTGGGACTCTGCAGAGAATGTGTTTGCAGACTGCTGAATCCACACACGGGTTTACTTCTGGAAGGTGAGTGCACACATTGAGAACCGTTCTTTGGGTAGCTGGGTTTTGGATTTAGAAGCAGATATTTCCCTGTGCTTACTGCTGTTTCTTCCACATGCCGGTAATGGGCTGAAAATGCCTGTTTTGGGACTCTGCAGAGAAAGTGTTTGCAGACTGTTGAAACCACATACGGGTTTAACTCTGGAAGTTGGGGGCACACATTGACAACCGTTCTGTTAGATAGCTGCGTTTTGGATTTAGAAGCAGATATTTCCCTGTGCTTACTGCTGTTTCTTCCATATGCCGGTAAAGGGCTGAAAACGCCTGTTTTGGGACTCTGCAGAGAAAGTGTTTGCAGACTGCTGAATCCACACACGGGGTTAACTCTGGAAGTTGAGTGCACACATTGACAACCGTTCTGTTAGATAGCTGCGTTTTGGATTTAGAAGCAGATATTTCCCTGTGCTTACTGCTGTTTCTTCCATATGCCGGTAATGGGCTGAAAACGCCTGTTCTGGTACTCTGCAGAGAAAGTGTTTGCAGACTGCTGAATCCACACACGGGTTGAACTCTGGAAGTTGAGTGCACACATTGACAACCGTTCTGTTAGATAGCTGCGTTTTGGATTTAGAAGCAGATATTTCCCTGTGCTTACTGCTGTTTCTTCCATATGCCGGTAATGGGCTGAAAACGCCTGTTTTGGGACTCTGCAGAGAAAC
Source organism: Aotus nancymaae (assembly GCF_030222135.1). Lineage (NCBI taxonomy): Eukaryota > Metazoa > Chordata > Mammalia > Primates > Aotidae > Aotus > Aotus nancymaae. Next base: position 228,391 of record NW_026989154.1, read on the forward strand.
TATTTGCAGACTGCTGAATCCACACACGGGTTGAACTCTGGAAGTTGAGTGCACACATTGACAACCGTTCTGTTAGATGGCTGCGTTTTGGATTTAGAAGCAGATATTTCCCTGTGCTTACTGCTGTTTCTTCCATATGCCGGTAATGGGCTGAAAATGACTGTTTTGGGACTCTGCAGAGAAATTGTTTGCAGACTGTTGAAACCACACACGGGTTTAACTCTGGAAGTTGAGTGCACACATTGACAACCGTTCTGTTAGATAGCTGCGTTTTGGATTTAGAAGCAGATATTTCCCTGTGCTTACTGCTGTTTCTTCCATATGCCGGTAATGGGCTGAAAATACCTGTTTTGGGACTCTGAAGAGAAAGTGTTTGCAGACTGCTGAATCCACACACGGGTTGAACTCTGGAAGTTGACTGCACACATTGACAACCGTTCTGTTAGATAGCTGCGTTTTGGATTTAGAAGCAGATATTTCCCTGTGCTTACTGCTGTTTCTTCCATATGCCGGTAATGGGCTGAAAACGCCTGTTTTGGGACTCTGCAGAGAAAGTGTTTGCAGACTGTTGAAACCACACACGGGTTTAACTCTGGAAGTTGAGTGCACACATTGAGAACCGTTCTGTTAGATAGCTGGGTTTTTGATTTAGAAGCAGATATTTCCCTGTGCTTACTGCTGTTTCTTCCATATGCGGGTAATGGGCTGAAAACGCCTGTTTTGGGACTCTGCAGAGAAAGTGTTTGCAGACTGCTGAATCCACACACGGGGTTAACTCTGGAAGTTGAGTGCACACATTGAGAACCGTTCTGTTAGATAGCTGCGTTTTGGATTTAGAAGCAGATATTTCCCTGTGCTTACTGCTGTTTCTTCCATATGCCGGTAATGGGCTGAAAACGCCTGTTTTGGGACTCTGCAGAGAAAGTGTTTGCAGACTGCTGAATCCACACACGGGGTTAACTCTGGAAGTTGAGTGCACACATTGACAACCGTTCTGTTAGATAGCTGCGTTTTGGATTTAGAAGCAGATATTTCCCTGTGCTTACTGCTGTTTCTTCCATATGCCGGTAATGGGCTGAAAACGCCTGTTTTGGGACTCTGCAGAGAAAGTGTTTGCAGACTGCTGAATCCACACACGGGGTTAACTCTGGAAGTTGAGTGCACACATTGACAACCGTTCTGTTAGATAGCTGCGTTTTGGATTTAGAAGCAGATATTTCCCTGTGCTTACTGCTGTTTCTTCCATATGCCGGTAATGGGCTGAAAATGACTGTTTTGGGACTCTGCAGAGAAATTGTTTGCAGACTGTTGAAACCACACACGGGTTTAACTCTGGAAGTTGAGTGCACACATTGACAACCGTTCTGTTAGATAGCTGCGTTTTGGATTTAGAAGCAGATATTTCCCTGTGCTTACTGCTGTTTCTTCCATATGCCGGTAATGGGCTGAAAATACCTGTTTTGGGACACTGAAGAGAAAGTGTTTGCAGACTGCTGAATCCACACACGGGTTGAACTCTGGAAGTTGACTGCACACATTGAGAACCGTTCTGTTAGATAGCTGCGTTTTGGATTTAGAAGCAGATATTTCCCTGTGCTTACTGCTGTTTCTTCCATATGCCGGTAATGGGCTGAAAACGCCTGTTTTGGGACTCTGCAGAGAAAGTGTTTGCAGACTGTTGAAACCACACACGGGTTTAACTCTGGAAGTTGAGTGCACACATTGAGAACCGTTCTGTTAGATAGCTGGGTTTTTGATTTAGAAGCAGATATTTCCCTGTGCTTACTGCTGTTTCTTCCATATGCGGGTAATGGGCTGAAAACGCCTGTTTTGGGACTCTGCAGAGAAAGTGTTTGCAGACTGCTGAATCCACACACGGGGTTAACTCTGGAAGTTGAGTGCACACATTGACAACCGTTCTGTTAGATAGCTGCGTTTTGGATTTAGAAGCAGATATTTCCCTGTGCTTACTGCTGTTTCTTCCATATGCCGGTAATGGGCTGAAAACGCCTGTTTTGGGACTCTGCAGAGAAAGTGTTTGCAGACTGCTGAATCCACACACGGGGTTAACTCTGGAAGTTGAGTGCACACATTGACAACCGTTCTGTTAGATAGCTGCGTTTTGGATTTAGAAGCAGATATTTCCCTGTGCTTACTGCTGTTTCTTCCATATGCCGGTAATGGGCTGAAAACGCCTGTTTTGGGACTCTGCAGAGAAAGTGTTTGCAGACTGCTGAATCCACACACGGGTTTACCTCTGGAAGTTGAGTGCACACATTGACAACCGTTCTGTTAGATAGCTGCGTTTTGGATTTAGAAGCAGATATTTCCCTGTGCTTACGGCTGTTTCTTCCATATGCCGGTAATGGGCTGAAAACGCCTGTTTTGGGACTCTGCAGAGAAACTATTTGCAGACTGCTGAATCCACACACGGGTTGAACTCTGGAAGTTGAGTGCACACACTGACAACCGTTCTGTTAGATAGCTGCGTTTTGGATTTAGAAGCAGATATTTCCCTGTGCTTACTGCTGTTTCTTCCATATGCCGGTAATGGGCTGAAAACGCCTGTTTTGGTACTCTGCAGAGAAAGTGTTTGCAGACTGTTGAAACCACACACGGGTTTAACTCTGGAAGTTGAGTGCACACATTGACAACCGTTCTGTTAGATAGCTGCGTTTTGGATTTAGAAGCAGATATTTCCCTGTGCTTACTGCTGTTTCTTCCATATGCCGGTAATGGGCTGAAAACGCCTGTTTTGGGACTCTTCAGAGAAAGTGTTTGCAGACTGCTGAATCCACACACGGTGTTAACTCTGGAAGTTGAGTGCACAGATTGACAACCCTTCTGTTAGATAGCTGCGTTTTGGATTTAGAAGCAGATATTTCCCTGTGCTTACTGCTGTTTCTTCCATATGCTGGTAATGGGCTGAAAACGCCTGTTTTGGGACTCTGCAGAGAAAGTGTTTGCAGACTGCTGAATCCACACACGGGTTGAACTCTGGAAGTTGAGTGCACACATTGACAACAGTTCTGTTAGACAGCTGCGTTTTGGATTTAGAAGCAGATAGTTCCCTGTGCTTACTGCTGTTTCTTCCATATGCCGGTAATGGGCTGAAAATGCCTGTTTTGGGACTCTGCAGACAAAGCGTTTGCAGACTGCTGAATCCACACACGGGTTTAACTCTGGAAGTTGAGTGCACACATTGACAACCGTTCTGTTAGATAGCTGCGTTTTGGATTTAGAAGCAGATATTTCCCTGTGCTTACTGCTGTTTCTTCCATATGCCGGTAATGGGCTGAAAACGCCTGTTTTGGGACTCTGCAGAGAAAGTGTTTGCAGACTGCTGAATCCACACACGGGTTGAACTCTGGAAGTTGAGTGCACACACTGACAACCGTTCTGTTAGATAGCTGCGTTTTGGATTTAGAAGCAGATATTTCCCTGTGCTTACTGCTGTTTCTTCCATATGCCGGTAATGGGCTGAAAACGCCTGTTTTGGGACTCTGCAGAGAAAGTGTTTGTAGACTGTTGAAACCACACACGGGTTTAACTCTGGAAGTTGAGTGCACACATTGACAACCGTTCTGTTAGATAGCTGCGTTTTGGATTTAGAAGCAGATATTTCCCTGTGCTTACTGCTGTTTCTTCCATATGCCGGTAATGGGCTGAAAACGCCTGTTTTGGGACTCTGCAGAGAAAGTGTTTGCAGACTGCTGAATCCACACACGGGTTGAACTCTGGAAGTTGAGTGCACACATTGACAACAGTTCTGTTAGACAGCTGCGTTTTGGATTTAGAAGCAGATAGTTCCCTGTGCTTACTGCTGTTTCTTCCATATGCCGGTAATGGGCTGAAAATGCCTGTTTTTGGACTCTGAAGAGAAAGTGTTTGCAGACTGCTGAATCCACACACGGGTTGAACTCTGGAAGTTGAGTGCACACATTGACAACCGTTCTGTTAGATAGCTGCGTTTTGGATTTAGAAGCAGATATTTCCCTGTGCTTACTGCTGTTTCTTCCATATGCCGGTAATGGGCTGAAAACGCCTGTTTTGGGACTCTGCAGAGAAAGTGTTTGCAGACTGTTGAAACCACACACGGGTTTAACTCTGGAAGTTGAGTGCACACATTGAGAACCGTTCTGTTAGATAGCTGGGTTTTGGATTTAGAAGCAGATATTTCCCTGTGCTTACTGCTGTTTCTTCCATATGCCGGTAATGGGCTGAAAACGCCTGTTTTGGGACTCTGCAGAGAAAGTGTTTGCAGACTGCTGAATCCACACACGGGTTGAACTCTGGAAGTTGAGTGCACACATTGACAACCGTCCTGTTAGAAAGCTGCGTTTTGGATTTAGAAGCAGATATTTCCCTGTGCTTACTGCTGTTTCTTCCATATGCCGGTAATGGGCTGAAAACGCCTGTTTTGGGACTCTGCAGAGAAAGTGTTTGCAGACTGCTGAATCCACACATGGGGTTAACTCTGGAAGGTGAGTGCACAGATTGACAACCGTTCTGTTAGATAGCTGCGTTTTGGATTAGGAAGCAGATATTTCCCTGTTCTTACTGCTGTTTCTTCCATATGCCGGTAATGGGCTGAAAACGCCTGTTTTGGGACTCTGCAGAGAAAGTGTTTGCAGACTGCTGAATCCACACACGGGTTTACTTCTGGAAGGTGAGTGCACACATTGTGAACCGTTCTGTTAGATAGCTGGGTTTTGGATTTAGAAGCAGATATTTCCCTGTGCTTACTGCTGTTTCTTCCATATGCCGGTAATGGGCTGAAAACGCCTGTTTTGGGACTCTGCAGAGAATGTGTTTGCAGACTGTTGAAACCACACACGGGTTTAACTCTGGAAGTTGAGTGCACACATTGACAACCGTTCTGTTAGATAGCTGCGTTTTGGATTTAGAAGCAGATATTTCCCTGTGCTTACTGCTGTTTCTTCCATATGCCAGTAATGGGCTGAAAACGCCTGTTTTGGGACTCTGCAGAGAAAGTGTTTGCAGACTGCTGAATCCACACACGGGGTTAACTCTGGAAGTTGAGTGCACACGTTGACAACCGTTCTGTTAGATAGCTGCGTTTTGGAGTTAGAAGCAGATAATTCCCTGTGCTTACTGCAGTTTCTTCCATATGCCGGTAATGGGCTGAAAACGCCTGCTTTGGGACACTGCAGAGAAAGTGTTTGCAGACTGCTGAATCCACACACGGGTTGAACTCTGGAAGTTGAGTGCACACATTGACAACCGTTCTGTTAGATAGCTGCGTTTTGGATTTAGAAGCAGATATTTCCCTGTGCTTACTGCTGTTTCTTCCATATGCCGGTAATGGGCTGAAAACGCCTGTTTTGGGACTCTGCAGAGAAAGTGTTTGCAGACTGCCGAATCCATACACGGGTTTAACTCTGGAAGTTGAGTGCACACATTGACAACTGTTCTGTTAGATAGCTGCGTTTTGGATTTAGAAGCAGATATTTCCCTGTGCTTACTGCTGTTTCTTCCATATGCCGGTAATGGGCTGAAAACGCCTGTTTTGGGACTCTGCAGAGAAAGTGTTTGCAGACTGCTGAATCCACACACGTTTTTACCTCTGGAAGGTGAGTGCACACATTGACAACCGTTCTGTTAGATAGCTGCGTTTTGGGTTTAGAAGCAGATATTTCCCTGTGCTTACTGCTGTTTCTTCCTTATGCCGGTAATGGGCTGAAAACGCCTGTTTTGGGACTCTGCAGAGAAAGTGTTTGCAGACTGCTGAATCCACACACGGGTTTGACTCTGGAAGCTGAGTACACACATTGACAACCGTTCTGTTAGAGAGCTGCGTTTTGGATTTAGAAGCAGATATTTCCCTGTGCTTACTGCTGTTTCTTCCGTATGCCGGTAATGGGCTGAAAACGCCTGTTTTGGGACTCTGCAGAGAAAGTGTTTGCAGACTGCTGAATCCACACACGGGTTTAACTCTGGAAGTTGAGTGCACACATTGACAACCATTCTGTTAGATAGCTGCGTTTTGGATTTAGAAGCAAATATTTCCCTGTGCTTACTGCTGTTTCTTCCCTATGTCGGTAATGGGCTGAAAACGCCTGTTTTGGGACTCTGCAGAGAAAGTGTTTGCAGACTGCTGAATCCACACACGGGTTTAACTCTGGAAGTTGAGTGCACACATTGACAACCGTTCTGTTAGATAGCTGCGTTTTGGATTTAGAAGCAGATATTTCCCTGTGCTTACTGCTGTTTCTTCCATATGCCGGTAATGGGCTGAAAACGCCTGTTTTGGGACTCTGCAGAGAAAGTGTTTGCAGACTCCTGAATCCACACACGGGTTTAACTCTGGAAGTTGAGTGCACACATTGACAACCGTTCTGTTAGATAGCTGCGTTTTGGATTTAGAAGCAGATATTTCCCTGTGCTTACTGCTGTTTCTTCCATATGCCGGTAATGGGCTGAAAACGTCTGTTTTGGGACTCTGCAGAGAAAGTGTTTGCAGACTCCTGAATCCACACACGGGTTTAACTCTGGAAGTTGAGTGCACACATTGACAACCGTTCTGTTAGATAGCTGCGTTTTGGATTTAGAAGCAGATATTTCCCTGTGCTTACTGCTGTTTCTTCCATATGCCGGTAATGGGCTGAAAACGCCTGTTTTGGGACTCTGCAGAGAAAGTGTTTGCAGACTGCTGAATCCACACACGGGTTTAACTCTGGAAGTTGAGTGCACACATCGACAACCGTTCTGTTAGATAGCTGCGTTTTGGATTTAGAAGCAGATATTTCCCTGTGCTTACTGCTGTTTCTTCCATATGCCGGTAATGGGCTGAAAACGCCTGTTTTGGGACTCTGCAGAGAAAGTGCAGAATGCTGAATCCACACACGGGTTGTACTCTGGAAGTTGAGGGCACACATTGACAACCGTTCTGTTAGATAGCTGCGTTTTGGATTTAGAAGCAGATATTTCCCTGTGCTTACTGCTGTTTCTTCCATATGCCGGTAATGGGCTGAAAACGCCTGTTTTGGGACTCTGCAGAGAAAGTGTTTGCAGACTGCTGAATCCACACACGGGGTTAACTCTGGAAGTTGAGTGCACACATTGACAACCGTTCTGTTAGATAGCTGCGTTTTGGATTTAGAAGCAGATATTTCCCTGTGCTTACTGCTGTTTCTTCCATATGCCGGTAATGGGCTGAAAACGCCTGTTTTGGGACTCTGCAGAGAAAGTGTTTGCAGACTGCTGAATCCACACACGGGGTTAACTCTGGAAGTTGAGTGCACACATTGACAACCGTTCTGTTAGATAGCTGCGTTTTGGATTTAGAAGCAGATATTTCCCTGTGCTTACTGCTGTTTCTTCCATATGCCGGTAATGGGCTGAAAACGCCTGTTTTGGGACTCTGCAGAGAAAGTGTTTGCAGACTGCTGAATCCACACACGGGTTTACCTCTGGAAGTTGAGTGCACACATTGACAACCGTTCTGTTAGATAGCTGCGTTTTGGATTTAGAAGCAGATATTTCCCTGTGCTTACGGCTGTTTCTTCCATATGCCGGTAATGGGCTGAAAACGCCTGTTTTGGGACTCTGCAGAGAAACTATTTGCAGACTGCTGAATCCACACACGGGTTTAACTCTGGAAGTTGAGTGCACACACTGACAACCGTTCTGTTAGATAGCTGCGTTTTGGATTTAGAAGCAGATATTTCCCTGTGCTTACTGCTGTTTCTTCCATATGCCGGTAATGGGCTGAAAACGCCTGTTTTGGGACTCTGCAGAGAAAGTGTTTGCAGACTGTTGAAACCACACACGGGTTTAACTCTGGAAGTTGAGTGCACACATTGACAACCGTTCTGTTAGATAGCTGCGTTTTGGATTTAGAAGCAGATATTTCCCTGTGCTTACTGCTGTTTCTTCCATATGCCGGTAATGGGCTGAAAACGCCTGTTTTGGGACTCTTCAGAGAAAGTGTTTGCAGACTGCTGAATCCACACACGGTGTTAACTCTGGAAGTTGAGTGCACAGATTGACAACCCTTCTGTTAGATAGCTGCGTTTTGGATTTAGAAGTAGATATTTCCCTGTGCTTACTGCTGTTTCTTCCATATGCTGGTAATGGGCTGAAAACGCCTGTTTTGGGATTCTGCAGAGAAAGTGTTTGCAGACTGCTGAATCCACACACGGGTTGAACTCTGGAAGTTGAGTGCACACATTGACAACAGTTCTGTTAGACAGCTGCGTTTTGGATTTAGAAGCAGATAGTTCCCTGTGCTTACTGCTGTTTCTTCCATATGCCGGTAATGGGCTGAAAATGCCTGTTTTGGGACTCTGCAGACAAAGCGTTTGCAGACTGCTGAATCCACACACGGGTTTAACTCTGGAAGTTGAGTGCACACATTGACAACCGTTCTGTTAGATAGCTGCGTTTTGGATTTAGAAGCAGATATTTCCCTGTGCTTACTGCTGTTTCTTCCATATGCCGGTAATGGGCTGAAAACGCCTGTTTTGGGACTCTGCAGAGAAAGTGTTTGCAGACTGCTGAATCCACACACGGGTTGAACTCTGGAAGTTGAGTGCACACACTGACAACCGTTCTGTTAGATAGCTGCGTTTTGGATTTAGAAGCAGATATTTCCCTGTGCTTACTGCTGTTTCTTCCATATGCCGGTAATGGGCTGAAAACGCCTGTTTTGGGACTCTGCAGAGAAAGTGTTTGTAGACTGTTGAAACCACACACGGGTTTAACTCTGGAAGTTGAGTGCACACATTGACAACCGTTCTGTTAGATAGCTGCGTTTTGGATTTAGAAGCAGATATTTCCCTGTGCTTACTGCTGTTTCTTCCATATGCCGGTAATGGGCTGAAAACGCCTGTTTTGGGACTCTGCAGAGAAAGTGTTTGCAGACTGCTGAATCCACACACGGTGTTAACTCTGGAAGTTGAGTGCACAGATTGACAACCGTTCTGTTAGATAGCTGCGTTTTGGATTTAGAAGCAGATATTTCCCTGTGCTTACTGCTGTTTCTTCCATATGCCGGTAATGGGCTGAAAACGCCTGTTTTGGGACTCTGCAGAGAAAGTGTTTGCAGACTGCTGAATCCACACACGGGTTGAACTCTGGAAGTTGAGTGCACACATTGACAACAGTTCTGTTAGACAGCTGCGTTTTGGATTTAGAAGCAGATAGTTCCCTGTGCTTACTGCTGTTTCTTCCATATGCCGGTAATGGGCTGAAAATGCCTGTTTTTGGACTCTGAAGAGAAAGTGTTTGCAGACTGCTGAATCCACACACGGGTTGAACTCTGGAAGTTGAGTGCACACATTGACAACCGTTCTGTTAGATAGCTGCGTTTTGGATTTAGAAGCAGATATTTCCCTGTGCTTACTGCTGTTTCTTCCATATGCCGGTATTGGGCTGAAAACGCCTGTTTTGGGACTCTGCAGAGAAAGTGTTTGCAGACTGTTGAAACCACACACGGGTTTAACTCTGGAAGTTGAGTGCACACATTGAGAACCGTTCTGTTAGATAGCTGGGTTTTGGATTTAGAAGCAGATATTTCCCTGTGCTTACTGCTGTTTCTTCCATATGCCGGTAATGGGCTGAAAACGCCTGTTTTGGGACTCTGCAGAGAAAGTGTTTGCAGACTGCTGAATCCACACACGGGTTGAACTCTGGAAGTTGAGTGCACACATTGACAACCGTCCTGTTAGAAAGCTGCGTTTTGGATTTAGAAGCAGATATTTCCCTGTGCTTACTGCTGTTTCTTCCATATGCCGGTAATGGGCTGAAAACGCCTGTTTTGGGACTCTGCAGAGAAAGTGTTTGCAGACTGCTGAATCCACACATGGGGTTAACTCTGGAAGGTGAGTGCACAGATTGACAACCGTTCTGTTAGATAGCTGCGTTTTGGATTAGGAAGCAGATATTTCCCTGTTCTTACTGCTGTTTCTTCCATATGCCGGTAATGGGCTGAAAACGCCTGTTTTGGGACTCTGCAGAGAAAGTGTTTGCAGACTGCTGAATCCACACACGGGTTTACTTCTGGAAGGTGAGTGCACACATTGTGAACCGTTCTGTTAGATAGGTGCGTTTTGGATTTAGAAGCAGATATTTCCCTGTGCTTACTGCTGTTTCTTCCATATGCCGGTAATGGGCTGAAAACGCCTGTTTTGGGACTCTGCAGAGAATGTGTTTGCAGACTGTTGAAACCACACACGGGTTTAACTCTGGAAGTTGAGTGCACACATTGACAACCGTTCTGTTAGATAGCTGCGTTTTGGATTTAGAAGCAGATATTTCCCTGTGCTTACTGCTGTTTCTTCCATATGCCAGTAATGGGCTGAAAACGCCTGTTTTGGGACTCTGCAGAGAAAGTGTTTGCAGACTGCTGAATCCACACACGGGGTTAACTCTGGAAGTTGAGTGCACACATTGACAACCGTTCTGTTAGATAGCTGCGTTTTGGAGTTAGAAGCAGATAATTCCCTGTGCTTACTGCAGTTTCTTCCATATGCCGGTAATGGGCTGAAAACGCCTGCTTTGGGACACTGCAGAGAAAGTGTTTGCAGACTGCTGAATCCACACACGGGTTGAACTCTGGAAGTTGAGTGCACACATTGACAACCGTTCTGTTAGATAGCTGCGTTTTGGATTTAGAAGCAGATATTTCCCTGTGCTTACTGCTGTTTCTTCCATATGCCGGTAATGGGCTGAAAACGCCTGTTTTGGGACTCTGCAGAGAAAGTGTTTGCAGACTGCCGAATCCATACACGGGTTTAACTCTGGAAGTTGAGTGCACACATTGACAACTGTTCTGTTAGATAGCTGCGTTTTGGATTTAGAAGCAGATATTTCCCTGTGCTTACTGCTGTTTCTTCCATATGCCGGTAATGGGCTGAAAACGCCTGTTTTGGGACTCTGCAGAGAAAGTGTTTGCAGACTGCTGAATCCACACACGTTTTTACCTCTGGAAGGTGAGTGCACACATTGACAACCGTTCTGTTAGATAGCTGCGTTTTGGGTTTAGAAGCAGATATTTCCCTGTGCTTACTGCTGTTTCTTCCTTATGCCGGTAATGGGCTGAAAACGCCTGTTTTGGGACTCTGCAGAGAAAGTGTTTGCAGACTGCTGAATCCACACACGGGTTTGACTCTGGAAGCTGAGTACACACATTGACAACCGTTCTGTTAGAGAGCTGCGTTTTGGATTTAGAAGCAGATATTTCCCTGTGCTTACTGCTGTTTCTTCCGTATGCCGGTAATGGGCTGAAAACGCCTGTTTTGGGACTCTGCAGAGAAAGTGTTTGCAGACTGCTGAATCCACACACGGGTTTAACTCTGGAAGTTGAGTGCACACATTGACAACCATTCTGTTAGATAGCTGCGTTTTGGATTTAGAAGCAAATATTTCCCTGTGCTTACTGCTGTTTCTTCCCTATGTCGGTAATGGGCTGAAAACGCCTGTTTTGGGACTCTGCAGAGAAAGTGTTTGCAGACTGCTGAATCCACACACGGGTTTAACTCTGGAAGTTGAGTGCACACATTGACAACCGTTCTGTTAGATAGCTGCGTTTTGGATTTAGAAGCAGATATTTCCCTGTGCTTACTGCTGTTTCTTCCATATGCCGGTAATGGGCTGAAAACGCCTGTTTTGGGACTCTGCAGAGAAAGTGTTTGCAGACTCCTGAATCCACACACGGGTTTAACTCTGGAAGTTGAGTGCACACATTGACAACCGTTCTGTTAGATAGCTGCGTTTTGGATTTAGAAGCAGATATTTCCCTGTGCTTACTGCTGTTTCTTCCATATGCCGGTAATGGGCTGAAAACGTCTGTTTTGGGACTCTGCAGAGAAAGTGTTTGCAGACTCCTGAATCCACACACGGGTTTAACTCTGGAAGTTGAGTGCACACATTGACAACCGTTCTGTTAGATAGCTGCGTTTTGGATTTAGAAGCAGATATTTCCCTGTGCTTACTGCTGTTTCTTCCATATGCCGGTAATGGGCTGAAAACGCCTGTTTTGGGACTCTGCAGAGAAAGTGTTTGCAGACTGCTGAATCCACACACGGGTTTAACTCTGGAAGTTGAGTGCACACATCGACAACCGTTCTGTTAGATAGCTGCGTTTTGGATTTAGAAGCAGATATTTCCCTGTGCTTACTGCTGTTTCTTCCATATGCCGGTAATGGGCTGAAAACGCCTGTTTTGGGACTCTGCAGAGAAAGTGCAGAATGCTGAATCCACACACGGGTTGTACTCTGGAAGTTGAGGGCACACATTGACAACCGTTCTGTTAGATAGCTGCGTTTTGGATTTAGAAGCAGATATTTCCCTGTGCTTACTGCTGTTTCTTCCATATGCCGGTAATGGGCTGAAAACGCCTGTTTTGGGACTCTGCAGAGAAAGTGTTTGCAGACTGCTGAATCCACACACGGGTTGAACTCTGGAAGTTGAGTGCACACATTGACAACAGTTCTGTTAGAAAGCTGCGTTTTGGATTTAGAAGCAGATAGTTCCCTGTGCTTACTGCTGTTTCTTCCATATGCCGGTAATGGGCTGAAAATGCCTGTTTTGGGACTCTGCAGAGAAAGTGTTTGCAGACTGCTGAATCCACACACGGGTTGAACTCTGGAAGTTGAGTGCACACATTGACAACCGTTCTGTTAGATAGCTGCGTTTTGGATTTAGAAGCAGATATTTCCCTGTGCTTACTGCTGTTTCTTCCATATGCCGGTAATGGGCTGAAAACGCCTGTTTTGGGACTCTGCAGAGAAACTGTTTGCAGACTGTTGAAACCACACACGGGTTTAACTCTGGAAGTTGAGTGCACACATTGAGAACCGTTCTGTTAGATAGCTGGGTTTTGGATTTAGAAGCAGATATTTCCCTGTGCTTACTGCTGTTTCTTCCATATGCCGGTAATGGGCTGAAAACGCCTGTTTGGAACTCTGCAGTGGAAGTGTTTGCAGACTGCTGAATCCTCACACGGGTTTAACTCTGGAAGTTGAGTGCACACATTGACAACCGTTCTGTTAGATAGCTGCGTTTTGGATTTAGAAGCAGATATTTCCCTGTGCTTACTGCTGTTTCTTCCATATGCCGGTAATGGGCTGAAAACGCCTGTTTTGGGACTCTGCAGAGAAAGTGTTTGCAGACTGCTGAATCCACACATGGGGTTAACTCTGGAAGGTGAGTGCACACATTGACAATCGTTCTGTTAGATAGCTGCGTTTTGGATTTAGAAGCAGATATTTCCCTGTTCTTACTGCTGTTTCTTCCATATGCCGGTAATGGGCTGAAAACGCCTGTTTTGGGACTCTGCAGAGAAAGTGTTTGCAGACTGCTGAATCCACACACGGGTTTACTTCTGGAAGGTGAGTGCACACATTGAGAACCGTTCTGTTAGATAGCTGGGTTTTGGATTTAGAAGCAGATATTTCCCTGTGCTTACTGCTGTTTCTTCCATATGCCGGTAATGGGCTGAAAACGCCTGTTTTGGGACTCTGCAGAGAATGTGTTTGCAGACTGTGGAAACCACACACGGGTTTAACTCTGGAAGTTGAGTGCACTCATTGACAACCGTTCTGTTAGATAGCTGCGTTTTGGATTTAGAAGCAGATATTTCCCTGTGCTTACTGCTGTTTCTTCCATATGCCAGTAATGGGCTGAAAACGCCTGTTTTGGTACTCTGCCTAGAAAGTGTTTTCAGACTGCTGAATCCACACACGGGGTTAACTCTGGAAGTTGAGTGCACACATTGACAACCGTTCTGTTAGATAGCTGCGTTTGGGAGTTAGAAGCAGATAATTCCCTGTGCTTACTGCTGTTTCTTCCATATGCCGGTAATGGGCTGAAAACGCCTGCTTTGGGACACTGCAGAGAAAGTGTTTGCAGACTGCTGAACCCACACACGGGTTGAACTCTGGAAGTTGAGTGCACACATTGACAACCGTTCTGTTAGATAGCTGCGTTTTGGATTTAGAAGCAGATATTCCCTGTGCTTACTGCTGTTTCTTCCATATGCCGGTAATGGGCTGAAAATGACTGTTTTGGGACTCTGCAGAGAAAGTGTTTGCAGACTGTTGAAACCACACACGGGTTTAACTCTGGAAGTTGAGTGCACACATTGACAACCGTTCTGTTAGATAGCTTTGTTTTGGATTTAGAAGCAGATATTTCCCTGTGCTTACTGCTGTTTCTTCCATATGCCGGTAATGGGCTGAAAACGCCTGTTTTGGGACTCTGCAGAGAAAGTGTTTGCAGACTGCTGAATCCACACACGGGTTTACCTCTGGAAGTTGAGTGCACACATTGACAACCGTTCTGTTAGATAGCTGCGTTTTGGATTTAGAAGCAGATATTTCCCTGTGCTTACTGCTGTTTCTTCCATATGCCGGTAATGGGCTGAAAACGCCTGTTTTGGGACTCTGCAGAGAAAGTGTTTGCAGACTGCTGAATCCACACACGGGTTTAACTCTGGAAGTTGAGTGCACACATTGACAACCGTTCTGTTAGATAGCTGCGTTTTGGATTTAGAAGCAGATATTTCCCTGTGCTTACTGCTGTTTCTTCCATATGCCGGTAATGGGCTGAAAATACCTGTTTTGGGACTCTGCAGAGAAAGTGTTTGCAGACTGCTGAATCCACACACGGGTTGAACTCTGGAAGTTGACTGCACACATAGACAACCGTTCTGTTAGATACCTGCGTTTTTGGATTTAGAAGCAGATATTTCCCTGTGCTTACGGCTGTTTCTTCCATATGCCGGTAATGGGCTGAAAACGCCTGTTTTGGGACTCTGCAGAGAAAGTGTTTGCAGACTGTTGAAACCCACACACGGGTTTAACTCTGGAAGTTGAGTGCACACATTGAGAACCGTTCTGTTAGATAGCTGGGTTTTGGATTTAGAAGCAGATATTTCCCTGTGCTTAGTGCTGTTTCTTCCATATGCGGGTAATGGGCTGTAAACGCCTGTTTTGGGACTCTGCAGAGAAAGTGTTTGCAGACTGCTGAATCCACACACGGGGTTAACTCTGGAAGTTGAGTGCACACATTGACCACCGTTCTGTTAGATAGCTGCGTTTTGTATTTAGAAGTAGATATTTCCCTGTGCTTACTGCTGTTTCTTCCATATGCCAGTAATGGGCTGAAAACGCCTGTTTTGGGACTCTGCAGAGAAAGTGTTTGCAGACTGCTGAATCCACACACGGGGTTAACTCTGGAAGTTGAGTGCACACATTGAGAACCGTTCTGTTAGATAGCTGCGTTTTGGATTTAGAAGCAGATATTTCCCTGTGCTTACTGCTGTTTCTTCCATATGCCGGTAATGGGCTGAAAACGCCTGTTTTGGGACTCTGCAGAGAAAGTGTTTGCAGACTGCTGAATCCACACACGGGTTTACCTCTGGAAGTTGAGTGCACACATTGACAACCGTTCTGTTAGATAGCTGCGTTTTGCATTTAGAAGCAGATATTTCCCTGTGCTTACAGCTGTTTCTTCCATATGCCGGTAATGGGCTGAAAACGCCTGTTTTGGGACTCTGCAGAGAAACTATTTGCAGACTGCTGAATCCACACACGGGTTGAACTCTGGAAGTTGAGTGCACACACTGACAACCGTTCTGCTAGATAGCTGCGTTTTGGATTTAGAAGCAGATATTTCCCTGTGCTTACTGCTGTTTCTTCCATATGCCGGTAATGGGCTGAAAACGCCTGTTTTGGGACTCTGCAGAGAAAGTGTTTGCAGACTGTTGAAACCACACACGGGTTTATCTCTGGAAGTTGAGTGCACACATTGACAACCGTTCTGTTAGATAGCTGCGTTTTGGATTTAGAAGCAGATATTTCCCTGTGCTTACTGCTGTTTCTTCCATATGCCGGTAATGAGCTGAAAACGCCTGTTTTGGGACTCTGCAGAGAAAGTGTTTGCAGACTGCTGAATCCACACACGGGGTTAACTCTGGAAGTTGAGTGCACACATTGACAACAGTTCTGTTAGACAGCTGCGTTTTGGATTTAGAAGCAGATAGTTCCCTGTGCTTACTGCTGTTTCTTCCATATGCAGGTAATGGGCTGAAAATGCCTGTTTTGGGACTCTGAAGAGAAAGTGTTTGCAGACTGCTGAATCCACACACGGGTTGAACTCTGGAAGTTGAGTGCACACATTGACAACCGTTCTGTTAGATAGCTGCGTTTTGGATTTAAAAGCAGATATTTCCCTGCGCTTACTGCTGTTTCTTCCATATGCCGGTAATGGGCTGAAAACGCCTGTTTTGGGACTCTGCAGAGAAAGTGTTTGCAGACTGTTGAAACCACACACGGGTTTAACTCTTGAAGTTGAGTGCACACATTGAGAACCGTTCTGTTAGATAGCTGGGTTTTGGATTTAGAAGCAGATATTTCCCTGTGCTTACTGCTGTTTCTTCCATATGCCGGTAATGGGCTGAAAACGCCTGTTTTTGGACTCTGCAGAGAAAGTGTTTGCAGACTGCTGAATCCACACACGGGTTTAACTCTTGAAGTTGAGTGCACACATTGACAACCGTTCTGTTAGATAGCTGCGTTTTGGATTTAGAAGCAGATATTTCCCTGTGCTTACTGCTGTTTCTTCCATATGCCGGTAATGGGCTGAAAACGCCTGTTTTGGGACTCTGCAGAGAAAGTGTTTGCAGACTGCTGAATCCACACACGGGGTTAACTCTGGAAGTTGAGTGCACACATTGACAAACAGTTCTGTTAGACAGCTGCGTTTTGGATTTAGAAGCAGATAGTTCCCTGTGCTTACTGCTGTTTCTTCCATATGCCGGTAATGGGCTGAAAATGCCTGTTTTGGGACTCTGCAGACAAAGCGTTTGCAGACTGCTGAATCCACACACGGGTTTAACTCTGGAAGTTGAGTGCACACATTGACAACCGTTCTGTTAGATAGCTGCGTTTTGGATTTAGAAGCAGATATTTCCCTGTGCTTACTGCTGTTTCTTCCATATGCCGGTAATGGGCTGAAAACGCCTGTTTTGGGACTCTGCAGAGAAAGTGTTTGCAGACTGCTGAATCCACACACGGGTTGAACTCTGGAAGTTGAGTGCACACTCTGACAACCGTTCTGTTAGATAGCTGCGTTTTGGATTTAGAAGCAGATATTTCCCTGTGCTTACTGCTGTTTCTTTCATATGCCGGTAATGGGCTGAAAACGCCTGTTTTGGGACTCTGCAGAGAAAGTGTTTGTAGACTGTTGAAACCACACACGGGTTTAACTCTGGAAGTTGAGTGCACACATTGACAACCGTTCTGTTAGATAGCTGCGTTTTGGATTTAGAAGCAGATATTTCCCTGTGCTTACTGCTGTTTCTTCCATATGCCGGTAATGGGCTGAAAACGCCTGTTTTGGGACTCTGCAGAGAAAGTGTTTGCAGACTGCTGAATCCACACACGGTGTTAACTCTGGAAGTTGAGTGCACAGATTGACAACCGTTCTGTTAGATAGCTGCGTTTTGGATTTAGAAGCAGATATTTCCCTGTGCTTACTGCTGTTTCTTCCATATGCCGGTAATGGGCTGAAAACGCCTGTTTTGGGACTCTGCAGAGAAAGTGTTTGCAGACTGCTGAATCCACACACGGGTTGAACTCTGGAAGTTGAGTGCACACATTGACAACAGTTCTGTTAGACAGCTGCGTTTTGGATTTAGAAGCAGATAGTTCCCTGTGCTTACTGCTGTTTCTTCCATATGCCGGTAATGGGCTGAAAATGCCTGTTTTTGGACTCTGAAGAGAAAGTGTTTGCAGACTGCTGAATCCACACACGGGTTGAACTCTGGAAGTTGAGTGCACACATTGACAACCGTTCTGTTAGATAGCTGCGTTTTGGATTTAGAAGCAGATATTTCCCTGTGCTTACTGCTGTTTCTTCCATATGCCGGTAATGGGCTGAAAACGCCTGTTTTGGGACTCTGCAGAGAAAGTGTTTGCAGACTGTTGAAACCACACACGGGTTTAACTCTGGAAGTTGAGTGCACACATTGAGAACCGTTCTGTTAGATAGCTGGGTTTTGGATTTAGAAGCAGATATTTCCCTGTGCTTACTGCTGTTTCTTCCATATGCCGGTAATGGGCTGAAAACGCCTGTTTTGGGACTCTGCAGAGAAAGTGTTTGCAGACTGCTGAATCCACACACGGGTTGAACTCTGGAAGTTGAGTGCACACATTGACAACCGTCCTGTTAGAAAGCTGCGTTTTGGATTTAGAAGCAGATATTTCCCTGTGCTTACTGCTGTTTCTTCCATATGCCGGTAATGGGCTGAAAACGCCTGTTTTGGGACTCTGCAGAGAAAGTGTTTGCAGACTGCTGAATCCACACATGGGTTAACTCTGGAAGGTGAGTGCACAGATTGACAACCGTTCTGTTAGATAGCTGCGTTTTGGATTAGGAAGCAGATATTTCCCTGTTCTTACTGCTGTTTCTTCCATATGCCGGTAATGGGCTGAAAACGCCTGTTTTGGGACTCTGCAGAGAAAGTGTTTGCAGACTGCTGAATCCCACACACGGGTTTACTTCTGGAAGGTGAGTGCAACACATTGTGAACCGTTCTGTTAGATAGCTGGGTTTTGGATTTAGAAGCAGATATTTCCCTGTGCTTACTGCTGTTTCTTCCATATGCCGGTAATGGGCTGAAAACGCCTGTTTTGGGACTCTGCAGAGAATGTGTTTGCAGACTGTTGAAACCACACACGGGTTTAACTCTGGAAGTTGAGTGCACACATTGACAACCGTTCTGTTAGATAGCTGCGTTTTGGATTTAGAAGCAGATATTTCCCTGTGCTTACTGCTGTTTCTTCCATATGCCCAGTAATGGGCTGAAAACGCCTGTTTTGGGACTCTGCAGAGAAAGTGTTTGCAGACTGCTGAATCCACACACGGGGTTAACTCTGGAAGTTGAGTGCACACGTTGACAACCGTTCTGTTAGATAGCTGCGTTTTGGAGTTAGAAGCAGATAATTCCCTGTGCTTACTGCAGTTTCTTCCATATGCCGGTAATGGGCTGAAAACGCCTGCTTTGGGACACTGCAGAGAAAGTGTTTGCAGACTGCTGAATCCACACACGGGTTGAACTCTGGAAGTTGAGTGCACACATTGACAACCGTTCTGTTAGATAGCTGCGTTTTGGATTTAGAAGCAGATATTTCCCTGTGCTTACTGCTGTTTCTTCCATATGCCGGTAATGGGCTGAAAACGCCTGTTTTGGGACTCTGCAGAGAAAGTGTTTGCAGACTGCCGAATCCATACACGGGTTTAACTCTGGAAGTTGAGTGCACACATTGACAACTGTTCTGTTAGATAGCTGCGTTTTGGATTTAGAAGCAGATATTTCCCTGTGCTTACTGCTGTTTCTTCCATATGCCGGTAATGGGCTGAAAACGCCTGTTTTGGGGACTCTGCAGAGAAAGTGTTTGCAGACTGCTGAATCCACACACGTTTTTACCTCTGGAAGGTGAGTGCACACATTGACAACCGTTCTGTTAGATAGCTGCGTTTTGGGTTTAGAAGCAGATATTTCCCTGTGCTTACTGCTGTTTCTTCCTTATGCCGGTAATGGGCTGAAAACGCCTGTTTTGGGACTCTGCAGAGAAAGTGTTTGCAGACTGCTGAATCCACACACGGGTTTGACTCTGGAAGCTGAGTACACACATTGACAACCGTTCTGTTAGAGAGCTGCGTTTTGGATTTAGAAGCAGATATTTCCCTGTGCTTACTGCTGTTTCTTCCGTATGCCGGTAATGGGCTGAAAACGCCTGTTTTGGGACTCTGCAGAGAAAGTGTTTGCAGACTGCTGAATCCACACACGGGTTTAACTCTGGAAGTTGAGTGCACACATTGACAAACCATTCTGTTAGATAGCTGCGTTTTGGATTTAGAAGCAAATATTTCCCTGTGCTTACTGCTGTTTCTTCCCTATGTCGGTAATGGGCTGAAAACGCCTGTTTTGGGACTCTGCAGAGAAAGTGTTTGCAGACTGCTGAATCCACACACGGGTTTAACTCTGGAAGTTGAGTGCACACATTGACAACCGTTCTGTTAGATAGCTGCGTTTTGGATTTAGAAGCAGATATTTCCCTGTGCTTACTGCTGTTTCTTCCATATGCCGTAATGGGCTGAAAAACGCCTGTTTTGGGACTCTGCAGAGAAAGTGTTTGCAGACTCCTGAATCCACACACGGGTTTAACTCTGGAAGTTGAGTGCACACATTGACAACCGTTCTGTTAGATAGCTGCGTTTTGGATTTAGAAGCAGATATTTCCCTGTGCTTACTGCTGTTTCTTCCATATGCCGGTAATGGGCTGAAAACGTCTGTTTTGGGACTCTGCAGAGAAAGTGTTTGCAGACTCCTGAATCCACACACGGGTTTAACTCTGGAAGTTGAGTGCACACATTGACAACCGTTCTG